>NW_007252307.1:94822-155929 GCF_000164805.1 Carlito syrichta | reverse complement strand
AAAAAAAAAAAAAAAAAAAATTAACCAAAAGTACTTTTTTTTTTTTAAGTTGGAGTCTCTGTCACCCAGGCTAGAGTGCAGTAACATACTCACAGTTACTGCAGCCTTGACCTGCTAGGCCCAGTCTTCCAAGTAGCTGGAACTACAGGCGTGCACCATCACGCCTGACTAATGTTTTTTTATTTACTGTGGAGATGAGGTCTCACCAAGGAGGTTGGTATTAAACCTATGGAGGCTGGTCTCAAATCTCTGAGTTCAGGCAAGCCCCTCACCTGTGCCTCCCAAAGTGCTGGAATTATAGGCATGAGCCACTGCACCCAGCCTAACCAGAATTGCTTTTAATATTGTACTCCCTTGAACAACTTTCACGACCCTTTCATAGACCTTCAGTCTAATATTTCTTTTGTTTATTCTAGAACATAGTGTGTCTTCTCTAAATTTTTTCTTTTTATTTTTGGAGTTGGAGTCTCATACCATCACCCAGGCTGGAGCGCAGTGGCACACTCACAGCCACCCCAGTGTAGACCTACTGGGCTCAGGCGATCATTCCACCTCAGCCTTTCAAGCAGCCAGAACTATAGGTGTCTGCTACCACACCTGGCTAACTTTTTATTTATTGTAGAGATGAGGTCTCACCAAGTTGCCCAGGCTGGTATTGAACCCGTGGTCTCAGGCAATCTACTTGCCTCGGTCTCCCAAAGTGCTGGGATTACAGGCTGAGCCACAGAGCCCAAACACACTTTTTTTTTTTAAAAGATGTGGGGTGTAATTCAGGGTTAGGTACGTAAGTGGTCATCATGCAGGTAAAGTTTGGATCTCCTCTTGGTCCCCACTTTGCTTGGTTTGAGATTGGGCACCTTATTGATGTTATGTGCTCCCTTCTCCCTCCCCTGGCAGTGTCCCACTACTGCCAATCCCTTTCTTATAGTATTATGATAAATGTTCAGGGTCTGCTTATAAGTGAGTACATGTAGTACTTAGATCTTAGTTTCTGTGATAGATCGCTGAGTATTATAGACTCTAAATTAATGCAAGTTGCTGCAAAAACACATAATTTTGTGTTTCTTTATGGTTGCATAATATTCCATTGTGTATATGTACCACATTTTCTTTATCCAGTTCATTTTGATGGTCAGCACAGTTGGTTTCACGTTTTTACTATTGTGAATAATGTCGCAATAAACATGAGTAAGCAGATATCTTTTTTATAGAATGAATTGAGTTCCTATGGGTATATTCCCAGAAAGGAATTGCTGGGTTGTATGGAAGGTCTGTTTTTAGAAATTGCCACACTGTTTTTCATAGAAGTTGTACTGTTTACACTCCCACCAACAGTGTAGAAGTGTTCTCCAACAACGAACAGAGAACCAACTAAAAAGCACAATCCTATTCACAATAACCACACACACAAAAAGAAATGTCTTGTGAAGGGTGCAGGAAGCGACCAGAGGGGCGGCTCCCAGAATGGTGCCGAGCATGGTGAGGACACACCAGACAACAAAGGCCCTAGGTCCTGGCTTCTGTGTGCACAATTCCCTGCACATGCGAAGTTCAAACCTGCAAGCCTTAGCCAGCTTTGTTATGCGTCCAATAGGACTATAACACGGCATCGTCCCCACCCTGCTCCCATGCCACTCCTCCAATAAGAACCTAGCACAGCCCCTTCTGGCCCCTGTCAGGCTAGTAGATACAGCCCTCTCCCTGCATATCTCTCTCTCTCAGTCTCTCTTTCTCTCTCTCTCTCTGTTGCTCTCTCCCTCTCTGCAGCTCTCTCCCCGCCTCTCTCCCACTTCCTCTCTCTCTCTCTTTCCACAGACCCTTTTCCTTTTTCCCTTGTAACCGCTGCTTTAATAAATCTCTTGGCCTTAAATGGGTGAGGAGTCGTTACTGGAGCCGAACTTCTTTCATCTTGGCACCTTTCTAACCAGAGAAGTAAAAGACCTTTACAATGAAAACTACAAAACACTGCTCAAAGAAATCAAAGATGATATAAACAAATGGAAAAATATTCCATGTTCATGGATTGGAAGAATTAACATTGTTAAGATGTCTATCCTACCAAAGGCATTCTACAGATTTAATCCAATATTCATAAAATTACCAACATCGTTCTTCTCAGACCTGGAAACGACATTACAGAAATTAATATGGAAGCATAAAAGACCAGGAATAGCCAAAACAATCCTTAGCCAAAGAAACAAACTGGGAGGTATCACACTTCAAGACTTCAAACTTTAAAGCTACAATAATCAAAACAGCCTGGTATTGGTACAAAAACAGGCATATAGACCAATGGAACAGGATAGAGATTCCAGAAGCAGAGTCTCAATTTCTCAACCAACTCATCTTCGATAAAGCCTCCACTAATAATCACTGGGGAAAGGAGAACCTACTCAGTAAATGGTGCTGGGAAAAAACATGCAGAAGATTGAAACAGGACCCCTACCTATCGCCATACACAAAAATCAACTACATGGATCAAAGACCTAAATGTAGAAACTCAAATTATAAGAATCCTAGAAGAAAACATAGGAAACACTCTTAGGCACATTGGAGTAGGCAATCAATTCTTGATCAATTCTCCAAACGTGAATGCTATAAAAGATAAGATAGACAAGTGGGAACTCATCAAAGTGAAAAACTTCTGCAAAGCGAAAGAAACCATCAAGAGAGTGCGTAGAGAATCCACAGAATGGGAAACAATATTTGACAACTGTATATCTGACAAAGGCCTAACATCCAGGGTCTACCAGGAACTCAAATGTGCCAAAAGGAAAAAAACAAACCATCCTTAAAAAGTGGGCAAGTGATATGAACAGACACTTCTCAGAAGAGGACATATGGGCAGCCAAAAGAAACATGAAAAAATGCTCAGCCTCACTAATCATCAAATAAATGCAAATTAAAACCACACTGAGATGCCACCTAACTCCAGTCAGGATGGCCATCATCAACAACTTGAAAAACAACAGATGCTGGAGAGGCTGTGGTGAAAAGGGAATACTTTTACACAGTGTGTCTTTTCTGATCCTAAATGTATATTTGACTTCTTTTGAGATGTATATGACCATTTTTCTCTTAAATAGACTTTTTTAAAAGTACATTCTATGCTAAAAACTGAGGTAGACACTTTAATTTCACAACAACCTCATAGGCAGAAATTATTACCCTCAACGTTCAAATAGGAAATTGAGGTTTACAGAGGTCAAATGGTTTCCAAAAGTTTTACAGTAGCCGAACTGAGATTTCATCCCTGGTTTCTTTTGTGGTAAAGCACCACATCTTTGTCAGGCAACAAGAAAATAGTCTTTGGATTGTGTGTTTGAGTGTGTGCATGGGCATACCAGACCCTTTCTCCCTCACAAATCACAAAACAGTCACTGAAAGGAGCGGGGCTTTAAACTTCTGCAATGACTTATGAGCAAAATGAAAACCATGGAACTGATTTGTCAAGAACTGAGGTGAGGTGGCCTCCAGTTCCTGGCTGGTGTTTGTTGTTCTAATTTCTTCCTTCACACAGGTCTTGAATGGACAATGACAGCCATATATATCAGTATTTCCAAGGGTGAGAACTTTTTCCACAGTAACTGCCCCCATAAAATTGCAACCAATCATGCCTAGCTTAACATAGCTACTAACAAGCTTTGTTTTCTTCATCAGCACTATTGCCATCTGACATTTCACATTGTACTTATTTGGTTATATGTCTGTTTCCCGCTTGAATATAAGTTCTTAGTGGTTGGGGTGTTCATATTTATTCATAGAGCATATCGCAGTGTTTGACACAGAGTAGTGCTAGGAAAATGCATTTTTATTCAAATTAAATATTTCTGTCACTTGAAACATGGTAGTAGATGGTGCACTGTACACATGACTCAAATGAAATCTTTTACTTCTCTAGTCCGAAGAGTGAAGTATATGAATTGTCTCAATTATATGAGAAAATTCAAAATGTAAATTAAGGGATAGTAATCTCCTTTGTCTTTATTCATTTTCCCTTATGTCTGTTTTGCTCACTGTTCCTCCCAATGGGAATTTGCTGAATTTCAATCCTATAAAAATAGTCGGTTAAAAAAAAAGAGAGAAAAAAAAGGAAAGAAAAAAATGTATACAAGGATAAAACTAAGGATGGGCACAGTGGCTCATGCCTATAATCTCTGCACTTCGGCCGGGCACAGTGACTCAGCCTGTAACCCCAGCACTTTGAGAGACCGAGGCGAGTGGATTGCCTGAGCCTGTGGGTTCAAGACCAACACAGGCAACTTGGCGAGACCTCATCTCTACAATAAATCAAAAAATTACCCAGGCGTGGTAGCTTGCGCCTGTAGTTCCAACTACTTGGAAGGCTGACGCAGATGGGTTGCCAGAGCACAGAAAGTCAACGCTGGGGTGGCTGTGAGTGTGACTGGGCGACAGAGTGAGACTCCGACTCAAAACAAAACCACAAGAAACCTCTGCACTTCTGGGAGGCCAGGGTGTGAGAATCACTTGAGCCCAGGAGTTGAGACCAGCCTAGGCAACATAACAAAACCTTGTCTCTACAGAAAATTAGTCAGGTGTGGTGGCATACACTTGTAGACCCAGCAAGTTGGGAGGCTGAAGTCAGAGAATCACTTGATCCCAGAAGATTGAGGCTGTAGTGAGCCGTGATTATGCCACTGTGCTCCAGCCTTGGTGACAAAGTGAGACTCTGACTACAAAAAAAAAAAAAGTAAAGTTGAATATAATGCATGGTTAATTATAGACTTTTAAAAAGTCAACTATTAAATCCTAATAAAGGCAGTTTGAAATTAATTCACATTTACAATGCTGATATTCATCTTTTTTCAATATACTATCACCAACAAACTATTTCTGCTTTGTCAAGTTAACATACAATTAGACTTAATATTTGAAAGCCATGATATTTAGGAGAAATGATTAACAATTTTTGATTGAATAACTTGAGGTAAATCAGTTAAAAATCAGCAAGCTATTTGGAAACAAATTTCTCCTAGGATTCTCATGCTGCAATTTCTAAGCCAGTATCACTGTATGTTCTCTATAATCCAATTTCTTTTAAAATGGCTTTCGGCTCCTTTTTTTTGTGTGTGTACTATTGAAGTTAAGCATGAAGGAATGCAAACACTTGCATCATCAAAAGCAAATAACATCTCACCACCCGGAATGCCCTGGCATGAGTCCACAAAAACAAGATTTAACTCCCAAGAATGGCAGTGGGTAGACAGAATTAATGGGTGGTCTTTCCAGAAAAATGGTTTATAAACTTCGCTGAAATAGTAATTTGGTGCCTTGGTATCAGCATTTATTTGCTTGTTATTGGTTTCTTAACTGTTATAGTAAAACAAAGATTTAAGACATTAAATTGAGAATTTTAATGCAAACTCACTTTTTTTTTAAGCCACAAAAGTTCTGCAGGAAATTACTGATAATTTGCATTTTTGACTTACCAACACCTTTTTAGATGCTGTAACTTACTGTTATTCCTAGGATAAAAAATAAACTTGTTTTGCTCATACCATTCAAGGATTTGTAACTGATTTGGTAGAATTGTCTAAAAGTCAAGTCAAGGTACTCATTAATTGTATTAAAAATCAACCTTGTAACAAAGAAAACCATCAATTATAGGCATAATGCTATATCCTACATAGGCACTGCTCTTTTCACTCAAAATTATTGTTTTATAAAGGTGTATTTCCCTTATGATCTGAGGAGAAAAAAGTAAGATGTTCGGGATTAGAACCTTTATACGTCTTTGTGATTAGTTATCTATTAGTCATACATTTTTCCACTTTCCAAACAATGTCATCTCCTTGTTTGAATTGCACAAATTGCAGCTGTTTCCATACCAGACTAAGGCTGCCAAGTGATATGAAAGTAACACTCTCCTAGGATAATTTCCAGACTAAAAATATAAGCTATTTTGCACTTTTCCAACCTTATGTGAAATATTTATCTTTAAAAATCTTTAATTTTTAAATTTCTTGTAATGATGCCAATCAACAAACTGTTTTACATTCTTGATTTTTTAGTCACCTTTTTTTTTTTAACACATAACTCTTTACAGAGCAACTTGATGTAGGCTGATTTTTTTTTTTCATCGATGTCTTCAAAAGTAAAGTGCCTCCAAATTCCTCAATCATTCTCCATACAATGTGTCAGGCTCATCATTGATCATGTCTTCCAATCAGGTTCTGAATGAGAAAAGTTCTTTGCAGGTATCTCTTTAGCATAATGATTTGAATTCCTCTGAATATATACCCAGAAGTGAGATTTCTGGAACATATATTAATTCTGGGTGTTTTTTTTGTTTTTTTTTTCTGCAGACCTTCCACACTGTTTTCCGTAATGGCTATATTAATTTACATTCCCACCAATAGTATACAGGTGTTCCCTTTTCTCCACATCTTTGTCAACTCTTATTGTTTATCTTTTTGATAGCAGTCATTCTAACAAGTGTGAGGTGCTAGCTCATTGTGGGTTTTTTTGTTTGTTTGCTTGTTTTTTGTGCTGGAGTCTCACTGTCACCCAGACTGGAGTGCAGTGGCCGCTCCTGGCCACCGCAACCTCGACCTGCTGGGCTCTGGTGATCCTTCTGCCTCAACCTTCCAAGTAGTTGGAACTACAGGCGGGCGCTACCACGCCCGGCTAATTTTTTATTTATTCTAGAGACGAGGTCTTGCCAAGTTGCCCCAGGCGGGTCTCGAACCTGCGGGTTCAGGCAATCCACTCACCTCGGCCTCCCAAAGTGCTGGGATTAGAGACTGAGCCACCAAGCCTGGCCTCATTGTGGCTTTAATTTGTACTTCCCTGATAATTAGTGATGATTAGCATTTCTTTATATATTTGTTGGCCATTTGTATGCTTTCTCTTGAGAATGTGTTTATATCCTTTGCCCATTTTTAAAAATTGGGTTCTTTGTTTTCTTGCAATTGAGTTGTTTGAGTTCCTTATATATTTTGGATATTAGTTCTTTATCAGAAGTATTGTTTGCAAATATTTTATTCCAATTTGTGGATTGGCTCTTCACCCTATTCATTGTTTCCTTTGCTGCACAGAAGCTTTAGAACTGAAGTTAGTATTCCAAAAAGAATCTGCATTCCCATTTCATTGCAGCATTATTTACAATAGCTAAGTCATGGAAGCACACTGCAGGAGTTCATTGTCAGTAGAATGCAAAACAAAATGAGATACACACACAATGGAATACTATTCAGCCTTAAAAAATAAGAAAATTCTGTCATTTGTGACAACATAGATGAACCTAGAAGGCTCATTCACTCATTATACTAAGTGAATTAAGTTAAGCACAGAAAAATACTGCATGATCTCATATGTGAAATCTAAAAATGTCAAACTCATAGAAGTAGAGAACAGGGCAGGGCTTGGTGGCTCAGCCTATAATCCCAGCACTTTGGGAGGCCAAGGTGAGCGGATTGCCTGAGCCCGCAGGATCGAGACCAGCCCAGGCAACTTGGTGAGACCTCGTCTCTACAATAAATCAAAAATTAGCCAGGTGTGGTAGCATGCATCTGTAGTTCTGGCTACTTGGAAGGCTGGGGAGGAAGGATCACCTGAGCCCAGCAGGTCAACACTGGAGTGGCCATGAGCGTGCCACTGCACTCCAGCCTGGGTGACAGAGTGAGACTTCAATTCAAAAAATAAAACAAGATAAAAGAAGTAGAGAACAAAATGATGGTTACTAGAGTCTGGGGGAGGAAGGTGAATCAAACAAAAAAATGTTGATCAAAGGGTCCAGAATTTCAGTTAGATAGAAAGAGTAAGTGAATTTTAGTGTTCATTGCACAGAATACTGACTATAATAAATAATGCATTGTATATTTCAAAATTACTAAAAATGTAGATTTTAATTGTTTTCACTTTAAAAAGTATGATTGGTGATGGATTTGTTAATTAGCTTGGTTCAATTTTCCCACAATGTAAGCATATATTAAAATATCATATTGGGCCAGAGTTGGTGGCTCAGCCTGTAATCTCAGCACTTTGGGAGGTCAAGGTGAGTGGATTGCCTGAACCCATGGGTTCGAGATCTGCCCAGGCAACTTGGAGAGACCTTGTCTCCACAATAAATCAAAAACCAGACAGGCATGGTAACGTGCACCTGTAGTTCTGGCTACTTGGAAGGCTGAGATAGAAGGATCGCCAGAGCCCAGCAGATCAAGGCTGTGGTGGCCGGGTGCACTCCAGTCTGGGCAACAGAGTGAGACTCCAACTCAAAAAAACCCAAAATACTCAGCATACCAAAGTGCCATCCTCTGAGCCAGTAATCCCATAAGTAGTTCCCAAGGAGGTGAAGTTTTGAAAAAATGATTGAGAATAACAAAAATCTAAAGAGTGGATCCACCTCTTACAAAAACTTGATTGATGGCCTCTTTGGAGAAGCTGAACACCATTTGAGTCTTACTAATGCTACACTGAGACAGTTGATGGTATCTTGGAATGAGAGTATTAAGATCACAACATATCTATTAAGTTCATTATTACATTTGACCTCCCTATTTTTATGGAAAAAAATGATTTCTTGATCTTGAAACTCTAAGAAACAACAAATAAACAAAGAAAAATGTTACCATTTTACACTACTTAACAGAATACAGAAATCTTGAAACATGGACCAAAGATTTCTCTCCTGGCCACTTGGAGGTTTTGGACAGAGAGAAACTCTTCAGTGTCAGGGAAATGAGACTCTTATTCTCAATATCTTAGCACTTTTATGTGAACATCTTAAGAAAAAAAGGAGGAAAAAAATTCAAAAGCATTTTAAACTGCTAGAGCATTAATATGGTAATTATACAAGTGAGTGAGAGAAAGAGAAGAGGAATTCCTTCTCCTTGAAAGTCCAACACTGTGAGCATATTGCTATCCGGTTATGCTTACATTATCCTATTCAGGCTTTCCAGTTACCTTTAGAGGTTTTCTCCAGCATAATATGAGCTCCATTTCACAGATAAGAGACCAGATTTTCTGAATTTTTCTCAAGATCACACACTAAGAAATTTAGAGTATAGATGTTAGATCCCTTTTGTCAGACTTCAGAGCAGTTTTCTTTCTATTCTACATTTGCTGTAAAGTCTTGAAAGGTATTGGTAAGTAATGTGAAATAATTTAACATGAATTATCCTAAACTTTCTTACCCATCAACACCACACTGTCTACACTCAAGTAAGATTTGGAATTAAGTCCTGATTCCATGCCCAAAATTCAACATCTGGGTTTTTTCTATAAAGTCTGCATTATTCCCTCAAGGTGTTTCTTCCCTAATAAATATAGGTGCCCACAAAGTGAGCAAAGGGAATGGGCACAGTCTCCAAAGAAAGGAATCATTTTTCTCCATGTTTGGTCAGATCTTCAGTACTAGACCTCTGACTGGTTTACTTTGTCTGAGTTCTGAGGCCTTGAAGACTGTAGTCTGCTTGCCTTAAACCCCTGCCCGTAACCTAGCAGTTTGAAACATTGGAATGCTGTCTGCCTCTTTTTGGCACTGGATCTGCCTCCCATTGGCCTGGCCAGGTTCCTTCACCTGCATTCCTCCAGACCTGAATCACTGCTTATCCTTGAAGTTCTAGCTGAAAGAATTCAGGATGTGCCACCCCAAAATATAACATTTGGCTATATTGACTACTTTGAACTGAAGACATTTTAAAAATAGTACATGCAGGAAGAGGATTTCTCTGAACCCCCATTATGGTGAAGAGAGATTATCATTGTCACTCCCCTCTCCAGGAAAGCATCAACCTGGGAAGATTGATTTTTATCACAGGAGAGGACAATAAAAATTTACACCCCACCCAGATAAACTTTGTTACAAACTGTCATCTATTCTTCTCTCATTCTTCTTTTCACAAAATCATTTCCTGTCCTCTAAATTACTGAAATCCTTCCCCCCCCCTTTGAAGAAGGTATACAGGCTCCTAAATTTCCCTGAGTTTTTGGATGTTCCTTTTTATTTCCTGTCATTACCCTGTGTTCATAATAAATTTGAAGATCTTTTCTCCTGTCAATTTGCCGCTTGTCAATTTATTTCATAGACTCCATTATTAAACCCTCAGAGGGTAAAGAGAAAGTCTTCCCTCCTCCACACAGCATTTCTACAAATCAGAGGTTCCAAATGTGGGCCTCTGGACTTTAAACAGATAGTGTAAATTAGTGAGTTGACCAGACAGACTGAGGTGTAGCAGACAGATGGAGGTGTACTGGAGCATGACTGCTGGTTGCAAGATACAGGGAAGAAGAAGCTGCTATTGTGAAATCATTTAAGAATGTAGGCCCAATGTTATCAGCTACACTGAATTTTTTTTTTTTTTAGTTGGAGTCTCACTCTGTTGCCCAGGTTGGAGTGCAGTGGCACACTCACAGCCACCCCAGGGTCAACCTGCTGGGCTCTGGCAATCCTTCTGCCTCAGCCTTCCAAGTAGCCAGAACTACAGGCGTGCACTACCACACCCAGCTAATTTTTTGATTTATTGTAGAGGTGAGGTCTCACCAAGATCCCTGGGCTGGCCTCGAACCCACAGGCTCAGGCAATCCATTCGCCTCGGCTTCCCAAAGTGCTGGGATTATAGGCTGAGCCACCGAGCCTGGTCAGTTGTACTGATTTTTAAGAGAAGGTAGAAATCCCAATATTTTATGTAAAATTGGTAACTAATTGGTATTGGTATGGTAAAAATTTCTGTGCTCTTCTCCCCCCATTCATATGTTGAACCCTAATTCCCCTTTGTGGTGATATTAGCAGGTAAAGCCTTTGGGAGGTACATAGATCATGAGGGTGGAGCCCTCTTGAATGAGATTAGTGCTTTTATTTATTTATTTATTTATTATTATTTTTTGAGTTAGAGTCTCATTCTGTCACCCAGGCTGGAGTGCAGTGGTATGCTCACTGCCACCGCAGCCTCGACCTGCTGGGCTCAGGTGATCCTTCTGCCTCAGTCTTCCAAGTAGCTGGATCTACAGGTGCGTACTACTACACCTGGCTGTTTTATTTCTTGTAGAGATGAGGTCTTGCCAAGTTGTCTGGGCTGGTCTCGAAAGAGATTAATGCCTATATAAAGGATACTCCAGAGATCTAGCTCACCCTCACTCTTCTATCATGCGAGAACACTAGGAGAAGATAGCCATTTATGAGGAAGTAGATCCTCACAAGATACTGAATCTGCTTGATCTTGGACTTCTCAGCCTCCAAAACTTGAGAAATTAAAGTTTGTCATGTATGAGCCATCTTGTTTATATTTTTGTTATAGTAGTCCAAATGGACTAAGACACTAATCCAGTGGTATTTTAAAGCATCGTGTGGACGCATAAAATAATTGGACTACAATTGGTCTAGCTTGTAGCCTCTGTCTTCAATTGCTCAGCCCCTGCTTCCAAAGTATCATCCTCATTGTCTTAAATGCCTTACTTGCAACTAAGAGAGGTGGTACATTGACATAAATTGGCAATGGAGAATTAATGAGGGAAAGCTTTAATAGCCACATCAATGTATTACTCCAAAACCCTTAATGAGCCTAACTCCAACTTCTATGGGGAGACAGATTTGAGGTTCCCGCTCATTGTCTCATTTGGTAATTGAAAGAAGGGACACCCAGAAACTTAGAATACACTCAGTTCATATTTTGCCTTAGCACAGTCATTTGTGCTTAGACTGACATGCTTTGAATGTGGCACAGGTTAGACATAGATAGATACATTTCCAATAGGCAGGTTTTAGGAAGTGATCAGATATTTACTGCAGGCCAAGTTGACATCCTACCAAGCCCCTAAGCAACTCTCCATCAGATGCAAGATAAGGACAGCCCAACCATTCATTTCATGATTTAGCATAATAATCTCTAAGAAACTTTCAGGTCCCTTAGCTGACCAAAGTCATAGAAATGATAATACACCACCCTTTTACTAAAGAGCTTGTGGATTGTCAATGTCTGACAGGGCTCTTGCAGGAAAAACCCTTCCCCTTGTCTCCTCCCATCTAGCCTACCCACCACCATGGCAGCAATCTTGTGACTAACCTACCCATCTGCCTGCTGTCAATCACTTGACGGCAGTTCTTGCACTCACCTGCCCCTTCATGATAACATGGAGCAGACCACTACTCAATCACCTTAATGACCTTCCCCCATCAAAGGGAAGGATTAAAAGGACTCAACCATTTGCCATTGCCATGGCCATTGCCAGGCCATTGCCTTGTTAAGCTATGGTGTGACCATGGGCTCTTTGAGTCATGGTCAGGCCATTTTTCTGGCTTTGGCCCTCTCGCCTACTTTGGGGAGGTGAATCTCCTCTTTCTTTCTCAAAATTACTTTCTAAATAAGCAATATTTCTAATCTAACTTTCGCGCAATTTGTTGCATCTTTCATGTGGCATCAGATTGCACCCCAGATTCCCATACCCCTCAGCGGGCCTGACCTAACATTCTGGAGGTCCCACTGGGAGTGTGCTCTAACATTTTTGGAAGTTCCACTAAGACTGTGTTCTAACAGTGATTCTACGTTTATATTTTTTCTATTGCAACTCAGTCACTTGGTGTATTGACTTGCCATGTCATTGAGTAACAAATCTATTACAGTTACAGTTCTCTATGAATCTTTTATATTCTGAGACATTGACAGCCTTTGTTTCAGATCATCTGTTCAAGGATGTCTGTATAGCATACAACTTAGAGGACAGATATGAAAGTCCTCCCTAGAGCAACAGCCAGGCATGTTAACAGCCCATTATAAAATATTCATGTTCTCTAAGCTCAAGTTCCTCTTATGAAATGTAGCCTTCGGCACTATTTGTGTCACTCTGTGAAAATTGTGGCTAAGGGAACAAGTGAAGATACTAATATTCTGGTTATTGTTATTGCTGTAATAAAGTTCTTGGTCTCTGACCCAGGAGTTTCATGTCTTCTGTTAACATGCATAAAAGAGTTGCAGACTAACATATTAAGTTACAAATACAGTAAAATTTCAGGTTCTTCAAATTTCTTGACAACTGATATTAGTTTTCTTCTGCTGTAAACTCCAGCTACAACAGCTGCTCTAAAATGACCAGGCAAGAGTCTTCTTCCATATTATTTATCACATTTCTATAAATCAATGTATTTCTCTTCTGCTTTTGAAAGTACAACATTGCCTTATTCTCCATCACAATAGTCACAAACTCTTATTATTGCAAACACTTGAAACTCTTTTTATCTTACTGTCTTTACCTAATTTGGGCCTCCAACTTCAGCTTCACCTTCAGACAATAGCTTGGTGCTTAACAATAAAACAAAATGACTAACTGCCAGACTGTCAACATAGGCTGCCTGGGTTTGAAATTGGATTTTGCCACCTCCTGTTTGTGTTACTTTGGACAAGTTGTTTAACAAACTCGTGCCTTTTCCTTATCTATAAAATAGGAATAGTTGGAGTAATTATCCTCAGAATTATCTGTAAATTAAATGAGTTTACACATTTAATGTGCTTAGGATAGCATATAGCATGAATGAAATACTTGTCACCATAATTATTCAGTTGAATATTTCTTGAAAAATTTCATGAATGGTTCACTTAAAATACAGGGGTTTTTGTGACTTACAGTCTAACTCTATCATTGGGAAGTCGAATGATAATTTAGGGCTACAAATGTGCTTGGTTCTTTTTCAATTCAAATCTTCAATAGTTTAGTAAAACACTATTTTCATAGATTTTCCCTCTCAAACAAAACAAAACAAAAGCAAACAACAACAAAAAAAACCCCCTCAGATCTCAATCTTCTACAAATGATATAAAGGCCCAAACATTAACCCTTTGCCAGTCAGAACGTGAATGTACAGATATACTACAAAGTTTAAAATAAAATGTCCAATAACTCTTCCATAGATGACCTTATTCACTCTGGATGCCTAAAAGTTATCACATAACTGTTAGAAATTTTTCAACACTATTAAAAATTCAATTCACCAAATATTTCTTGTCTGAAGCAATGTTTCCATTCGTGTTTTCACTATGCTATGGCATTTCTCTTAATGGCCTCAAATAATATCCCCTAATAGTTCTAAGAGCTGTCTTTTCTATGTTTCTAAGCCTGTGAAAATTAAAATAAAACTTCCAAAGGGGTAAAGCTAAAAAAAGGAAAAGCTACAAAAAAATCTGGTTTCATTTTCCTACAATTTACTCCCTCCCCATTTCCCAGCAGCTAATCTCCTCTCAAACAGTACAATAGAACAGCCAGACATAAAGAAAAGGAGATAAAATTGGCCAGTCAGCGCATTGTTCTTGCTAATCTGGACCATTTACATAAGGGTTAAAAGACTTGTTTTATCATTTAAACAGGCTTAAAAACCTCTTTGCAAATGAGATTTAGTTTCTACAAAAGAATGAATTCTAACTATTTGGTGAGTTTCTGCTAGACCAACACTGGGAACTGACTTGGCAGTAACTACAAGCTACTTCTTTGGCCACATACAGTATATGCAAAGATTGCTTCCAGCTGCCAAAACTGAAAAGCGTCAAGCTGATTAAAGTCTTTCCGGGAGGTGGGTAGGATGAGGTGCAGGTTAAGAGGCCAATAATATCAGATCTTAAACGGTACCTGGGCAAACTCTTCCTTTGTGTAGGTACTTTAAAGTGGCTTAGGACATTCAGAGACCCTTGAATCTTCCTTTGAAAGGGAACAGGACAGTAGACAGCAAATGAAATTCAGAGACAGAAGACGGAAAATAGTCTCAAGCTGTGGTCTGAGTGGCATTGAGCACAGGATAAATTGCATAACTAACACCCTTGCCAATGTTAGCACAAAAGATCACTAGAAGGAAAAGATTTTCTTAACACAGAGGAATACAATCTTTGCATCAAAATGTTATATTTTAAAATTTAAGATCATATTTACATATACTATACCTATTATGTGTTTTACCTGGCACACCTTGAACAGATGTTCAGTGTGACCTTGGCCTGAGGCTCAGCAGGATGAGTAGGACGGCCTTGGTTAAATTTGCTCCCAGAAGGTACCAGGGTTGTTACTCCCTCCATTCTTAAATCATTAAGATCCTCTGCAACAACACAAACAATTACAGAGACAAAATTAACTCTAGTAGAATTGAAAAGTCCACATTTTCTGCCAGCAGTTTGTTAAACAAAATATTGTTTTCTGTTGCCTCTTGGCAAAAATCTAAGTTCAGGTATCAATTATTTTTCAAATTATTTCTAGATGTAGTTAGAAACAAATTTTATGAGAAGAGTTACAAGAGACAAAAAGATGAGATACAGAATATACAAACAGACAAGGAACAGGACATCTATGACAACAAAACTCTGGTGCATGATCTCTACTATAACCATCTGAGGAAGTCAAATCATAACCTATGTAGCAGTCAGGCCAAAATGGTTAGGACTTGGTCAATGGCTGCCAGTTTCCCTATTTTTTTACCGTTGCTTCCAACTCAGAACCAACCAGAAATAAACAAATACTTTTAAAACTAATTACATAAAACCTCTACTTCTAATCAGCCTGCTTACAGTTTCCCATCAACAACTTCCAATCAAAATATGCCTGAAGCGTTTCCCTTTTCACACTCAATTTTTCCTTGTTTTCTTCACCTGGAAAAGACAACGGTATACTTGGATAGTCATGCCCCAGACATTCATGGAGGACCCCTTCTATTTTTCCTAGTCCTCAATCAAGACTTAAAAGGCCCACATTTCCCTTGTGATTCAATTCTCATACGATATGTATATGTTCTCTTACTTTGTTCAGAGAACAAGGAAGCTTGTAAAAAGGTCTCAAATTACTTGCTTTCAGCCTTAGCAAAAAAAGAGACATAAAGTTTCAAAAGACAAATTATACTTTTGCCAAAACATAATCCATTATTGAGGGCGAAATCTCTAGAGGAAAATCACTGTCTTCTGAGAGTCTAAGGACTATAAAACCATTTTTAACTCCTCCCAAAACAATTGAGAGGCTTGCTAGGATTAATTGAATATTACAAACAATGAATGTCAAATGTTCCTGAGATGGTGACAACCTTAGTCTAAATCATGAACAGGCCTTCTGTAATTTGAAGAAGGCTTGTCAACAGACGCCTTCCATACGCATCCCCAAGTAAAAGCCTTTTTGTCTATCTGTGCATAAGCAATCTGGAAAAGCACTTAGAGTTGTAACTCAACTTCATGGGAATCATCAAAAACTCATCACCTTGACCTGATTGCCAAGGCTTAGTCCTCTTGTCTAAGAGCATAGCTGCCACTTCAAAACCTACTGCTTCTGTTGAACCAGTTACATACTTCCCTCTTAATATCATGGTTCTTAGTGTGTTGCAGACATTGTTGCGACCTGAGAACACACAATATTTTTTTAGCTAGCAATTAAACTCTCATGAGATTCTATTATTCTCCCACCTCACATTACCATTCACTACTGGAACATCCTGCTTTTTGCTACTCTCCTGCCCCTACCAGAAGAAAGAGCCATCACAATTTTCTTACCTCATTTAGAGAACTTTCTATATTTTACTCAGTTTTTTTTAAGGACCCACATTGAAAATCCTGACCCAATATTATTTATTGATGGATTATACATAAACACTTAAAGCTGGAGGTTACCAAGTAGAATATGCTATCGCTAACTTAAACTTGTCTGTAAAATATAGCCTTCTACCTGAGGCAAAATCAGCACAGATGGCAGAAATACTGCACTTGCTTGAGCCTGTTAACTACGCAAAGACCTCAGAGTAAATAAATATATACAGGTATGCTTATTAAAAAATGCACACACACATACACACAAAATATGACTATGGTGTGCTTTGGAAACAAAGGGTTTCCCAACTCTATTTAAATCTTCATCAAAAATAGGCAAGATATTTCAGCCACTTTCTTTTTTTTTTTTGAGTTGGAGTTGCCCAGGCTGGAGTGCAGTGGTACACTCACGGCCACTCCAGCATCAACCTGCTAGGCTCCAGTGATCCTTCCACCTCAGTCTTCCAAGTAGCCAGAACTACAGGCGCATGGTACCATGACCGGTTAATTTTTGATTTATTGTAGAGATGAGGTCTCACCAAGTTGCCCAGGCTTGGTCTCAAACCCGCGGGCTCAGGCAATCCACTTGTCTGGGCCTCCCAAAGTGCTAGGATTACACACTGAGCCACCGAGCCCAGCCTCAGACACTTTCAAATGTATTCCTGCTTCATAAGGAGATAGTTATTGCAAAGATTGAGGTTTTTGAAACTATACATAATACAGAAGCTAAGGAAAATTTTCTAGTAGATTATTTTGCCAAACAAACCGCCTTAACCAAGGTTATGATCCTATTTAAATTTTTAAAGAATAAATCCCTGGATTAATTCAAAGACACTATTATCAAATATCAACACTTAGCTCCTAATTCTGAACATAAAAATGGGGAAAATATGATTCTAGCTTCATTCAGAAAATCTCTGGTTCTATTGATGGTAACCAGGCAACTTCAAATGCATACTAGTCAAATTTCTTCATAAAATTATTCATCGTGGTACAGATACAGTGGGTGCTATCTTAAATCAATGTGGCTGGAGAAACTTTAGAAAGATAATTGAGGCCATTTTTGTGTCATGTGTCACTTGTCAACCACATAATTCTGGAAAACTGTAAAAATGAGATATGATTAGAAACCTAAGCTTCAAGGGTCTTTTGATTACCTCCCAGTGAATTTCATACAGCTTCCACCCTCCATTAGATTTAAATATGCATAGATATGATATGTTTCTTCTCAGAATTGGTTAAAACGTCTCCTTGCTAAAAAGCTATAATCTTTACAGTTGTAAAAAAAAAAAATGAAGAGGATAAAAAGGAAAAGAATAAAAGCTTGATTTTGTGTTTCCAACTTTGGAAATACAAACTTTATATCAAAGGACCAAGGTACATACTTCACAAGAAACACAAAAATAGCATTATCCCTTATTGAGAAACCATGTTGCCCTTACCACCTACATCCTTCTGGAAAGATAGAAAGAATCAATGACATCCTTAAAATAAAATTAACAAAATTTTCAAAAATACTTACGCTTCCTTCATCAATAGTACTCCCACCTGTCATTGTGATTGTATGATCCATTCCCATGGGGACACATTTTTTTTCTTCCTCTATGAACTGGTAACTGAAAGGTCTATGTGTTTCAGGATTTTACCTATGGTGCCCTACTCTTCCCTGCTGCATGTGTACATGGCAAAATATTGCAAGAGGCTCATATACTACACCCAGTCCTATTACCAACTAGTTAAGGTCATGTTCCCAAAACGTCTTGTTAAATAGCCTCTTCAACTATAATATTTCATCTATTGGAAGATATATCAGAGAAAAACTGCTCTTAAAATTGTTTAAAATGGGCCTTATCAGATACTGTTTACAACAGATATGGAAGTAAAATTCTCTGGAATAAAACCCTGGGTTCACATTTCTTAACTAAAAAGTCAATTCAGAATCAACAAAATTAGAATCCTACTCAAATAAGAGATCTCAAGCTGAGGATTCTCAGAGCTTCTCTAGAAGCAGCTGATCTTCAAAGTAGAAAGCTGATTCAAGACCTTCAGAACAAAGTGATGAACTCAAATAGCACACAGTTTCTGCCCAAGATGTTGGATTAAGACCTTTGTCTAATTCCTGTTTTGTTTTTCACTTAATTATAATGATTCTTCTCATTTTCTTTAGATACCTTGTTGCCCACCTACAATGGTGATACCTTTTTATCTTTTATTTTATTCGTGTTAGAATTGTTAGATCAAAGCATAATCATGTTCTAATACATCTCAAATTATCCCAAATAGTAGCTTACAGAATACTGAATATTTCATCCCTTATCAGACCACCATGATAAAAATCCTTTGGAAAATTCTAGTCTCAATAAGATCATAAGGAATGACATCCGATCACATTTCCACTTGCACTTACATGCACAAATGTTCTTAAACAAATTAAGCTGTGATTTCACTAGTGTCTCTCACAAAAAAGAACTGAATATTACAATCTATTAATTAGATTCTATGTAATTACAAATTTGAATTCAACAAACTTTATATGATGATGATTGAATTTATTAGCCATCTGGGAGAGAATAATAGAGGTTCATATGTGTAACCCAACTCACGATAGGCCTTGACTGTAACCTCATGTCATGAACAATTTCTTATTTTCTTGACCCCGTGTATTCCTACCAGATACTATTTCCTTTGTAGCCAGATGGCTAGTCTTGCTTGCCTGAGACACACACTCATGCACTTTTTAGGAATATTATTGCAAATCTTATCTATACATATATGCCCTAATTGCCAAGGCTCCAAAGAAGGTAAGAAAATTGTGAGAGCCCCTTCTTCTGATAGGGGCAGGAAAGTAGCAAAAAGCAGGATGTTCCAGTGTTTGATGGTAATGCAAGGGGAATGGGAATTCATCAAGGCTGGAAATTTCAAGTCAGATACTAGCTCCCAAATGAGGTCGCCCTTGATTATTCAGGTATTCCACGTAAGGAAGTTACCGATTTATTGTTTATGCAAGCAATCAAAGCAATTTCCAACGATAAGAATCATGTAAATGCAACACTGTAAGACACGTATCACTAATGCGGGCAGAAATGATAAACGATGCCACCTCTACCCCAGAGGAAATACAGTTCCATCTTGTCATAAACTGTAGTGTTGGACAATCATGTTGTTCAAGATTTCTTGTTCACTAGTCATGGGGGTATTTATGCCATTATTAATACTTTCTGCTGTACTTGGATCAATGAAATAGGTAAGGTAGAAAAGTTTATATGTTAGCTTGAGGAAAAAGCTGGTTGGCTCTCTAAGTTTGGTCCTTATTACCTATGAGATTTATTGTTTATTGTGTTGACCTGTGTTGGATAAATCAGTTTCTTAGTTCTGAATCATTTTAATTGTGTGTATGTGTTGTTGTTGTTGTTGGGTTTTTTTTTTTTTTTTTGGTCATAGTGGTCATAATATTGGGTAATTGAATTCTATCCTGTTTGACATGTTTCTATTGGCCACTTGCTCGTTAAATGGGCATAATGCTAGCACAACAAAAAAGATTAAGATCTTATGATACAATTGATTATGGATTCGAGGGAACCAATCACCAACCAGTGGACATCTGAATCTCTCACTTTACCTGCTAGTCACCTTCCTATTGGCAAAGGAGAGAATGGCCAAAACAAGAGACTAGGGGAGTGAATATATGAAAGGAGAATCGATAGATCATTTACAACATTAGAACATTGACCCACAACCTTTGCAGCAATGACCTTAAACATTCAGAACTTGGTTAACAAAGGCCAGTTTCCCTCCTCTCACCCCCATTTCCAAATCAGAATCATTCAGAGAAAGTCAAATATGCTCTCCAAACTATTTGCATAAGATGGTCTGTTTCCAGTAAGCCCTTCTCCAGCTTCCCTATGCCAAATTCTAATGAGAACACACCTGAAGCACATCTTTCTTTTCCTTTTTTTTTACTCATAAAGCTTTCCCACTCCCTTGCGTGCCTTTGGTCCTCTAGTGAATGCAAGTGATAGTGGCTGACTTCCATGCTATAACAAGCTCTGAATAAAAAGTCTCTGTCTGTTCTCATCTGAGTGGTTTTCATTTATTTCCACAATAGCAACCTTCAAATACTTAAGGGTTAGCTTCTAAAAAAATATTAGCGTTCTATCTGTGGCTCCAGGGGGGGAAAAGAAATGAGTGTACCGAAAGGGAAGTATGTTTCTGGCTCCATATAACAACCTTCTAATATGTTCAGTTGTTCAAAGGCACACTGTACAGTGCAATGTAGAAGATGTGATCGTCTCTTCGCTGGAAATGTTTAAAGCAGAGGCTCAATAATTTTTTTTTTTCTTTTTTGAGTTGGAGTCTCACTCTGTCACCCAGACTGAAGTGCAATGGCCACTCCCGGCCACTGCAGCCTCAACCTGCTGGGCTCTGGCAATCCTTCCGCCTCAGTCTTCCAAGTAGCTGGAACTACAGGCGCGCACTACTATGCCCTGCTAATTTTTGATATATTGTAGAGATGAGGTCTCGCCAAGTTGCCCAGGAGGGTCTCAAACCCACGGACTCAGGCAATCCACTCACCTCAGCCTCCCAAAGCGCTGGGATTGCAGGCTGAGCCACTGAGCCCAGGTAGGCTCAATAATTGATTACAGTGGATGCTTTAGAGTTTTGAAGAAGCATTGTACTAAATGATTTAGCCCAAATCTAAACTTCTCATACATTCTTATTATAATTCTATGATTTAAGGTATATCTAATTCTGTTGAAAAGAAGAAACTGAATATATAAAATAAGACTTTTGGGTTTAAATGAAGCAACAATTTGGGAGGAGCATATTGCTATAAATTAGATCTAGCCTCAATTCTAATTTTGGAGCCACAAAGCATAACACCTGACTTATACTGGTCTTCATACAGCTATGAAGAAAGTATGTGGTTCATTCTGGTCTAGGGAGTCCAATCCTGCCACTTCCTCATTACCTTTGAGGACATGTTCAAAAACCAATACATCAACTGTCTACTTGCCTTTGTGCCATTTTTCTACTAATAAGATACAGAATTGCAGTATGGAGCTTTATGATAATTATCTAAGTATTTTTAGATTGCTTGACATACATAGAGAAGGTAATAAGACATGAATTTTATGACTGTATTTTGATGAACAGTAAAAACTCCCTGTCAGAGCTCTCCTTTCATGTGTAAACTTAAGGAGTGTATTTAATGAGACTTTTTGAAGATTTCCTAGCCACTCCCCAACCCCCCACCTGGATAGCACCTCTTTTTTTTTCAGCATAGAATAACTGTCGCAACATGGGAGAAAAGAGAATCCTAGAGTCAGAAGCCTTCTGGAATTCATTTGCTGGTTCACCGGAGACTTGAGAGAGCTGTTCGCTGAAACTGCTTCAGCAACTGCTAGGGCTTTTGGAGTGTCAGGTGCAACTGTGGTGATGGCAGTGAAATTGGCTTGTGCAGTCTTAGACAAGGTCTCACTCTGAACAATATTCACTCATTCATTCTTTCTTTCTTTCTTTCTTTCTTTCTTTCTTTCTTTTTTTTTTGAGTTGGAGTCTCACTCTGTCACCCAGACTGGAGTGCAGTGGCCGCTCCCGGCCATCGCAGCCTCGACCTGTCGGGCTCTGGCGATCCTTCCACCTCAGCCTTCCAAGTAGCCGGAATTACAGGTATGCGCTACCACGCCCAGCTGATTTTTGATTTATTGTAGAGATGAGGTCTCACCAAGTTGTCCAGGCGGGTCTCGAACCCGCGGGCTCGGGCAATCCACTCACCTCAGCCTCCCAAAGTCACGAGATTACAGGCTGAGCCACCAAGCTCGGCTCATTCTTTCTTTCTTTACTAATATTTATTCTTTCTAGGAAGATCAATGATCTCCTAATAATTATGGGGTACTTATCAGCTCTAAAGAATGATACAACCATAATAATCAGGTTTAGTCATGGGACGAAACCAATAATCTATGTTTAATTTACAAAGAACAGAAATAAAGCAAAATGAAAATCTAGATCTTACTAGCTCCATTTCCTTAACAAATTTTTTTTGTAAAGGAAGCAGTTTCCTAGGATTAAATAACCAAGAGAGAGAAGCAGAAATGCCTAAACTTAGGAAATTTTGGAAAGTTTGCATAAATGGAAAGAGAGGAAGAAAGACAAATTAAAGAATTTAAGTAAGAATCTGTCCAAGGACTTTTTAACACTACATAAGTCAAGGGAGGAAGATAATAGGAATGCCTTCTATTATATCTATATCTAAGAGAAACCTTAGATATTTTAAGCATCAATGGTATTGAGGGAGTTAAAAATATGCCATTCTGGAATATTGAGTATTTTGAGTTAAATGCACTTGAAAAATAGGTGTAGGGCCGGGCGCAGTGGCTCATGCCTATAATCCCAGCAGTTTGGAAGGCCAAGGTGAGAGGATTGTCTGAACCCACAGGTTTGAGACCAGCCTGGGCAACTTGGTGAGACCTCATCTCTACAATAAAAGTAAAAAATAGCCGGGTGTGGTGGCGCGTGCCTGTAGTTCCAGTTACTTGAAAGGCTGAGACTGAAGGCTCACCTAAACCCAGCAGGTCAAGGCTGTGGTGGCCATGAGCATGTCACTGCATTCCAGTCTGGATGACAAAGTGAGATTCCAACTAAAAAAAAAAAAAGAAAGAAAGAAAAATATCTGTAAAAAGATTACTCTTACCGTAATCCTATTTCTTTAAAAACAAGAGATGAAGTTTCCATGTGAAAAAATGCCTTCCCTATATACTGCAAGAAAAGCATTATTCTCTTCATCATTGATAAGAAATTGAGACTGAGAGAATTCTGTACAGAACCTGTTAAACTAACTTTCACCTTTTAAGCCTCATCATATTGTTTAGTCGATTCTTCCCAACTTACTATTCTTTGTCCAACTTAATGTATAAGAGATTGATTCTGTTTCTTGGAACTTCATTTCCTTATGATGACTCCCATGTCATGTAACATTTATATTGATTATTGAATAAATGTATATGCTTTTCTCCTATTAAACTGTATTATGTCAATTTAATTCTCAGGCCCAGAAAGAAAATAAAACAGAACAAAACAAAGAACCCTAAAAAGGGATAGGTAAAGTTTTGCCTCCTCATACAGTATCTGAGTCTTCTTTTCTTCTTTTTTCTTCCTTCCTCTCTTCTTCCCTCCCTTAGGAAATTTTGGAAAGTTTGCATAAATGGAAAGAGAGGAAGAAAGAAAAATTAAAGAATTTAAGGAAGATTCTGTCCAAGGACTTTTTAACACTACATTATCAAGGGAGGCCCTCCCTCCGTCCCTCCTTCCCTTTTTCCTTAAAGGAGGCCTTTTTCTTTTTTTTGAGTTGGAGTCTCACTCCAGTGCCCAGGCCGGAGTGCAGTGGCATGGCTCACGGCCACCCCAGTGTCGACATGCTGAGCTCCTGCAATCCTTCCGCCTCAACCCTCCAAGTAGCAGGAATTACAGGAGCGCACTACCACACTCAGCTAATATTTTAATTTATTTTGGAGACAAGGTCTTGCCAAGTTGCCTGGACTGGTCTTGAACCCACAGGCTCAGGCTATCCACCGGTCTCGGCCTCCCAAAGTGCTGGGATTACAGGTTGAGCTACCGGCCAAGGCCTTTTTCTTAAAAAAGATATTCTCCAAGATACTCTTCACATCATCCAGCCCAGTGTTATAGATACATAGATATATCATCTTTGGTTGCAAGTAAATACAAATGCACTATATTAAGGAGAAATTTTGACCAATTAGAATGCCTTAGAAACAATTGTGAATGCTTTCTACACCACAGAATCTCATGATTCTTAAGATATCAGTAGTAGAAAAAGATTATATAACAATCAATTGACGTGAATTTTAAAAAATAAACTTGGCTATTTGGATACTTTGAAATTGAACTGTCTAGTAAATGGGAAAAGAATGTTAAGAAGATAGTTAAGTGTAATATATAATCAGCCCTATCCCTGACCAAAAACAAACAAACAAAAAACCCACAAATAAATGTTTTAAGTGTTATAGGAAACAAATGAGGTTAAAAAAAAGCAAAACAAGCCTGCCAGACATTGTTTGTTGGCATTTGGCACTTCTCTTGCTCTGTCTATGGCTCCCTCTCTTGCAGAGGCTAGAAGGCTTAGCATTGAATAACTTGTACTCTTTTACTATCTAGTTTTTCACATAGGGTTGAGTTTTCATCAATGAGCTGTAGTCATTAGAAGATTCAGAAGGTAGAAGAGAGGCAGAGTCATTCATTTTCCTCCAGTTGCAGGTCCAGTTGAGTCTTTGGTGGATATGAGGGTTGTTGGTTAATTTTTAATATCTTTATATTTCTCTGAAGTAATTGCCATGTTTCTATTACAGAGGATTTATGGCATCTGAATACATTTCTGTAGTTTTCTTTTCTTTTCTTTTAAATAGAGGTGTGGTGAGCTATGAGCGTGCCACTGTACTGCAGTTCCCATAGTTTTCTAAATTCCGGGTGGCAATAGTCAATATCTGACTCTCTGAACCATAGCTGCAATAAATATTTGAGAGTTGCTGGTGGTTCCATTGATTCTCAACCCTCCAACCCAAGCATCTAACTCCCTTAATTACATTTCTTTATATTTTGATTATGTAGAATCATTTCAGTTTTCTGAATGAAACCTGATCAGTAAATTATTCAAATGTTGAATGAATTAGGTGACGGCTACATAAAAGTATACTAGCCAGACACAGGTGGTGAAGAACTTTGCAGAGGGATGGAAGATCATGAAAAAGCACAGAGGTATAAAAGTACACAGTACTTCTGAGAATGTCATGCAGCCAATATGATTGTAACCTAAGATGTATAGGGGTAGCAGAATAAAATATTAGAAAAGAGTTTAGTCTCAGATCACAAAGGGAGAGCATGTGATTAATTCTGTCTTTTATTTACTTATTTATTTATTTTTGAGTTGGAATCTCACTCTGTCACCTAGGCTGGAGGGCAGTGACACGCTCCTGGTCACCGCATCCTCAACCTGCTGGGCTCCGGCAATCCTTCCACCTCAGCCTTCCATGTAGCCAAAACTACAGGAGCACGCTACCACACCCAGCTAATTTTTGATTTATTGTAGAGACGAGATCTTGCCAAGTTGCCCGGGTGGGTCTCGAACCCATGGGCTCAGGTAATCCCCTGTCCTCGGCCTCCCAAAGTGCTGGGATTACAGACTGAACTACCGAGTCCGGCCAATTCCGTCTTTTTGAAAGCCAACTGTAGGTGTATTAATTAAATTTACCAAATAATTTTTTAAATTTATAAAAAGATACATTTAGGAATTTTTTGAAATATAAATAATAAGTAATATATTTTTATAAGACATTCTTTAATAAAATAAATTATTTCAACTAATATATTAAGTAAATGAGTTATATTACTCATAACTAAATGCATTTCTCATTAAGATATTCTTAACTATACAATTATACATTCAACAAAATATTGAAGATTTATTTAATGGGGTCAGTATATTCAATGCATTTTAAAACTACATTGTCCAATTCATTAGTCAGTAGATACATGTTGCTTTTTTACTTGAAATATGGCCAGTATGAATTGAGATGTGTGTAAAAAGTAAATACACACAGGATTTAGAAGACTTAGTACAAAAAAATGCAAAATATCTCACTTATATTCTACATTGACAATACGTTAAATAATAATATTATAAGTCTACCAGGTTAAATAAACTATATTATTAAAATTAATTTTGCCCCTCTTTTTTTCTTTTTTTAAATGTGACTACAAGAAAATTTAAAATTAGTATGTTGCTTCAATTTGTGGCTCATATATTTCTACTGATCAATGCTGTTCTAGAACATATATTTTATGAATATATTAATGAAAATAATATTTTAAGGTAGACTCTCTTATGTTCTATAGTTTTAGACTAAATAACATTTCTTTTTTTTTTTCTTTGAGTCGAAGTCTCACTCCATCGCCTTGGCTGGAGTGGAGTGCAGTGGCACACTTATGGCCACCCCAGCGTCGACCGCTTCAGCCTTCCAAGTAGTTGGAACTACAGGCACGTGCCACCACGCCCAGCTAACACTTTTTGATTTATTGTAGAGATGAGGTCTCGCCAAGTTGCCCTGGCAGGTCTTGAACCCTCAGGCTCAGGCAATCCACTTGCCTCGGTCTCTCAAAGTGCTGGAATTACACACTGAGTCACTGAGCCCGGCCAATTACCTGACTTTATACACACACACACACACACACACACACACACACACACACACACACACAGACACACACACCCATACATATACACTTATACACACACACCAATTATTCATTTGTTTTAAAAAATCTATTTCTTTCCTGATACCTCAGAGTGCAAACTTCCTCTTTTTCATTTACTATTGTCATTTTAATGTCTTAAAAGTGTGTCTAGCACAGAGAGGGCATTCAACAATCATCCATAAGACTTTGTATAGTTTGATAATTAGTTATTTGATCATTTGATAAATTGAGCTTTATGTAGAATTGACTGTTGGAATATTTGTTTTTGAAAGAGTACTCTCGTTGCACTTACCTACAGCCAATAGAAAAATAAAAAACTGGAAACAGATACAGCAGGAAGAAGTTTGTATTAGCAGTTCACGCAAATGTTTTTGAGGGTCTGGAGGAAGGGAGCAGCAGTAAGAAGACAAAGAAATTTATTGGAAGTTAACTTCAGAGGAAGATTCAGTAGGATGTAGTGAAAGATTGAATGTGAAATCTGAGCAGGTTTCTCCATATTACCACTCCTAGGGAATACAGGAAGAGATAATACTTTTGATTTCACACATGCTGAGATGGAGCTGTCTTCAAGATACCCATATGGATGTCTGGTGTATAGTTAGAGGGACAAGTCTGGAGCTAGTGAAGAGTTTGGAAGGGAGCTATAGACCATCTGTCTGAGAAAACCTGGTACGATTATCATTGCTGTGGTTAGAGTCAAGCAGTGACACTTCTTGCATCTAACTTTCCTTACAAGTAATATGTGTGCATTATATGAATATTATATTTGAAGATGTATTAAGAAGTGAATACTTTACTTTTTTTTCCTTTTTTACACTAGAAAGCCTGAAGCAGTAATTTATTTCTAAAGGTAGCCTATAAAATTGTGTTGCTTCTTCTGAGTCAACAGAATACTATTAGGGAAAAATAAACTAATTTATGGTTAAAGACATAAGCATTTTATCTTTACACAATGGCAAATAATCAAGAATTAAGCAAACAAAAAAGTGTTTTGATTTAATTTAAGAAAATAACAGCTGCCTAGATGAAATAATCCTAGGACTTTTATTTCATTCAAGTGTAATCCATGAAATAATTTACAGCTGCTTGAATTAGACAATGTGGGAGATGAGTGAATTTTCACATCTGTTTCAAGGAACTTTATAACAAAAATTAAAGTCTTTCCAAACATTAGTTCTTTCACAGTGCTTCAGTGATGGGTTACACAAGAATAACATGGCAGTTTTTCCCTGCATTGAAATTGGTTTGCTGATTTACACTGATAAAGCTGATTTAGTCAAAGGTTTTAAGCAGATGTTATATATTCTGAGGGAATTATTAAAAATAAAACAAATGTTAAGAAAACATATCAGAAATTAGACAAGTTTAAATAAAATGTATATGAAAACTTTTTTGTTATGTGAGACAGCTATGTTTCCTAAAAGGGGGGAAAGAAAAAGACAAGGAGAATAAAACATAATTCACTTTGCTGGGACCATAGTCTGGTTGAAAGATGAAGGAAAGATGTTAAGGCCATTTCTGTGGTTCTCTGTTTTTTATTTTTTATTTTTTTGAGTCAAAGTCTCACTCTGTCATCCAGGCTAGAGTACAGTGGCACGCTCATGGCCAGCCCAGCGTCGACCTGCTGGGCTCAGGCAATTCTTCTGCCTCCAAGTAGCTGGAACAACAGGTACATGATATCATGCCCGGCTAATTTTTTTTGATATGTTGTAGAGATGAGGTCTCATCAAATTGGCCAAACTGGTCTCAAACCCCTGGTCTCAGGCAATCTTCTCACCTTGGCCTTCCAAAGTGCTAGGATTATAGACTTGAGCCATCACGCCCGGCCCTGTGATTCTCTATTTTTACAATCATGCCTCAGATCTGAGTTTAGCATTCTTTCTTAATATATCAGAATAGTACAACTTTAAGCCCATGAGTAATAAAGTGATAAGTAATAATCAAATTCATAAATAAGAACAAAATAGTAGCTATCAGAAACTGTAGGCTTTAATTTTTTAGATTAACCTTAGTTTAAAAAAACTAAATTAGAATTGCATTTGTAAACAAAAAGTCTTGTGAATTTTTTTCAAATTTTTTATTTTAAGGATGTGGGATATAATTAAGGGTTAGGTATACAAATGTTCATTATGCAGGTGCCCTTGTTGATTAGGCATGCTGCCCTCCCCTAGCAGTTTCCCACTACTGCCAATCCATTTCTTATAGTATTACGATAGTTGTTCAAGGTCCTCTTATGTGTGAGAAGAGAACATGTGATACTCAGTTCTTTGTTTCTGTGATAGATAACTCAGTATTATAGACTCTAAGTTCATCTAAGTTGCTGTGAAGTTCATAATTTTGTCCTTCTTTATGACTGTGTAATATTCTATTGTGTACATGCACCACATTTTTTTAATCCAGTCCTCTTTTGATGGGCAGCACGGTTGGTTGCATGTTTTTGCTATTGTGAATAATGCTGCAGTAAACATGCGTCTGCAGATATCTTTTTCATAAAGTGATTTGAGTTCCCTCTGGGTATATTCCCAGTTAGGGGGATTGTGGGGTTGTATGGAAGATTGATTTTTAGATCTTTTAAGAATCACCACACTGTTTTGCATGGGGCCTGTACTAGTTTACACTCCCACCAACAGTGTAGAAGTGTTCCCTTTTCTCCACATCCTCTCCAGCATCTGTTGTTTTTTGAGTTATTGATGATGGCCATCCTTACTGGGGTTAAGTGGTATCTCAGTGTGGGTTTGGTTTTTTTTTTTTTGAGTTGGAGTCTCACTCTGTTACCCAGGCTGGAGTGTGGTAGGTAGCACGCTCCCGGCCACCGCAGCCTCAACCTGCTGGGCTCAGGTGATCCTTCTGCCTCAGCCTTCCAAGTAGCTGGAATTATAGGCAAGGGCCACCACACACAGCTAATTCAGTGTGGTTTTAATTTGCATTTCTTTGATGACTAGTGAGGCTGAGCATTTTTTCATGTATCTGTTGAGAGTCTCTGCAAAAGCGAGTGTCCATAAAGACTTTCTACATGAATGGGTGTGTGCCGGTGGGTGAGTGAAAGTCCCACTGAGGGGAGACACAGATTGATGCACCTGGGGGTCTCCTTCAGAGGTGACTGCAACCCACCACCACCCTGAGATTGGAGACACAGGAGTACAGGGTCGTCTGCCATTCTCAGGGCTCTCTTGAGAGGAGGCAGCAGAGAACAGCCACTCCTCACCCACCTGGCACCCGGCCCACACCATCACCTGTAGCTGCAGACGGGGCACAAACAGGAGGAACCGTGGGGAAAGCAGATCGTGGAAATCTGGAACAAAGCCCCAACGCCAGTCTTGTGAAATTTAAATGCCATGTTGAAGTTTCCCATTTTAATAACATAGAGAAAGTAGGTTACAGAATATTTACTTTCCTTGACCACATGAAATCAATAAACAGAGAAAGTGATTAGACCAGTTAAGTAGTAGGAAATATATTTATATATATTTAGATTTGCATGTATTCTATGTCTTCTATTGTTAACCGAGGGGAGAAAGAAACTTCCTGAGATATTCTTTGTTAGCCACCAGTTCCTGTTTAATTTATTTGACTGTAACCATCAATAACCAAACACATGATGACCACAGATTTTTATAAAAATGTAGAGGCTAGAATTTGCTTACTAAGATTGCAAATGAATCACAAGACTGGTGCTAATTGAACCAGTCATTATATAAATTGCGAAGGCTCTTCTGTAAGAAAAATGAAGACATCTGGGAGATCAGAACAGAGCTTAGGATAAATGTTTAGGAATACAACTGGTAAAAAAAGTGAGGAAAATTAGGCAAAATGTTCAGAGTATAGAAGGTGAATAAAACAAGGAAGGTACCTAAGTTGTTATAATGAAAAGTTAGTTAACTTAAAAGACTGAGATTGGGTTGGGCAGGGTGGCTCAAGCCTGTAATCCCAGCATTTTGGGAGGCCAAGGTGAGAGGATTGCCTAAGTTCAGAAGTTCGAGACCAGCCTGGACAACTTGGTGAGACCGCATCTCTAAAATATATTTAAAAATAAACCAAGTGTGGTAGTGCGTGCCTGTGGTTCCAGCTATTTGGAAGGCTGAGGCGGAAGGATCGCCTGAGCCCAGCAGGTCAAGGCTGTGGTGGCTGTGAGTGTGCCACTGCACTCCAGCCTGGGCGACAGAGTAAGACTCCAACTCAAAAAAGAAAAAAAAAAGACTGGGATTAGGTAAATTATTAATTTGGGTAGGGTAATGAGTAAAAATATGTAGCCTTTTTCAAATATATAAACTAGTGCAAAAGCTCATCATTTGAATTACTTTTATGTGTATTTGTCCCATTTTAATTCTCCTAGGATGTATCTCTAGCTAAAAAATGCATGTAATGAATATTCGTCAGTAGTTAAGATATTGTATTTGAGAAAGCTTGTCTCATCCCAATGCTTTAGTTATAGAATGATTGCTGCTACTAGGTACCATCATGTTACAGAAAGCATTATTTCAACTTCTACTGGCGATACAGCAAACTTATCTTTATTTTTTTGTTTCTATACTCATCACTGACCCTATTTAATATAAATTTTATATCCCCACAGGCTCTGTGTTAAATAAATAAGGTCCTATGTTGAGAAGCTCCTAAGCACACTCTATTAAATTTGTTGATCACTAATGCATTTTAACCATAAACCTAATCATTGTACCTTGCACCATATTTAGTGACATTTTGATTCTTGATCCAGACCACAGTATTAATTGAACTCCTTTTGTTGAATGTTTCTGCACTAGGTTACCTAATATGTTAACTCAAAACAGTCCTTTGAGGGGAGTATAAATTTATATACTAATTGCTACAGTCCCAATTCTGGTAGTTAAGTTTTCTGTATCCATACTGTAAACTTATATTTAGCAAAGTTGACTGTGCCTAAAGTCAGTTTACTTTTTATTTTTTGAGTTGGAGTCTCCCTCTGTCACCCAGACTGGAATGCAGTGGCCGCTCCCGGCCACTGCAGCCTCGACCTGCTGGGCTCCGGCGATCCTTCCGCCTCAGCCTTCCGTGTAGCTGGAACTACAGGCGTGTGCTCTCACGCCCGGCTCATTTTGACTTATTGTAGAGATGAGGTCTCACCAAGTTGCCCAGGCAGGTCTCAAACCCGCAAGCTCAGGCAATCCACTCACCTCGGCCTCCCAAAGTGCTGGGATTACAGGCTGAGCCACCGAGCCTGGCCGTCAGTTTACTTACACATAGGACACAGATGCTCAAAACTAAGTTGATATGATATCAGTGAATTTAAATTCAGGATTTATTTTTAGTTTATTTTTTCTTTGATTTCAAATACTACAAGACTTGAATGGTGGACAGCTTCCATTCTCCAATTCATCTTTATTTTCTTGTGTTCTGTATTCATATATGTTTAAGCTCTGAGCTTCGATACCACTTTTCCTTCATTAAATTCTTCACTTTGTAGACCTCTTTAATTTCAACTGTCCTCCATTTGATTTCCTTTGTTCTTCGCTATCTTTTCTCTCTGTAATCTCCACACAGATTTTAAATGCTGCTCCCTTATGAAAAATTTAAACTAATGTTTGTAGAAGATATATCTGAACTTTGTGCAACTGATATTAAGATTTTCATACAATATCCTCAATGAAGCAATTTTAATCAACAAAATATACATTAAAAGTAAAAAAAAAGAAAAGAAAAGAAAGAAAAAAGTGTCTATCACTATGCTGGTTACATTTGTTGGGATTCATATATGATTAATCTAAAAAATGACATTAAGTATTTTAGCTGATCCCTTCCTCATCCTTCCAAATTCCCTTTATTTCTATCTTATGCTCGGTCCTTTGAAATAAATAAAAAATAATCAAATTTGGAGAAAAATGGAAAAACTAAGAAAAAGAAGACCCAGGCAGACCTTGTACTAAAACTGCTGTTGATGTATTTTGGCTGTTGTTGCCGACTCACTCTCGCCTGTGGTGTGCCACAGGCGAGAAGCAGGCACATGACATACCTTTCCCATCACTGAGACGCAAGCCACATGCCACAAGATGTTGCCACCCTGTCTGACACATTGTAAATCCATTTTCCATCCCATGCTGCTTTCTTGGAATTCACATGCTGTTCTCATCCCTTACACTTCAAGCCACAAAACATTGCCACCCCAGTGAAATTTTACAAGACCATTTTCAATTCGGTTTCATTTTCTTGGGTAGTTGTCTCTGTGGAACCTCTTCCTTAATGACAAGTATGCAGTATGATATCACCTAAGAGCTTCATCTCAATTCCTACAGTAGACACATATTCTGAGTTTCCTAAAAATGGGTGTTTGGTGATAAGAGAAAAATTAAGACTATAAAAATCTACTAATTAGCTATATATTATGCTCCTTTTATACAGCAGCCTTTTCTGAACTTTTAAGTAAGCCAAGGATGTTAACGTCCTCAGGTCTTTCACTTGCTCTGTCCTCAACCTGGGAAATCCTTTCCCCAGATATCCCAAAAGGTGGTCTCTTCATTCATGTCTCTGCTCAAGCAGCACCTTCTAAGAGAGGATTTCCTTGACTAGTCTATCCAAAAGAGCGTCCTCTATCATTCTTTATCCTGTTATCCCTCTTTATATCCATAGCATTTATCTCCTAGAATTACATTATATATTTATTATTCATTACTTATTCACTAATAAATTTTCAGGAGGGCAGGAACTATCTCACACTCACTGCTATATCCCTGTTTGCTAGGACTGTCCCTGGAACAAAGATGTTTACTAGTTATACACTGAATGAATGCATGAAGGAAGAAATTATCGCAGCACTATGACATAATGTCAATATTATCCCCATTTTATAGATAAAGTATAGATGGAAGTCTGTAACTGGGAAGAGAGCCCTCAACAGTACCCTGATTTCAAACTTCCAGCCTCCAGAACTGTGAGAAATAAATTTCTGTTGTTTGAAAGCCACTAAGTCTATGGTACTTTGTTATAGCAGATGAACAACTGAGTATTTTCGGTTGCTATATCTTATTTTTTCTCACACACCACCACCTGAGGCAGTGGTTGTTAGCCATGGATGATTCTTCCCTCCCCCACCACAAAGAACGTTGGGACAATGTCTGAAAATGTTTTTTGTTGTCACATCTTACAGTGGGAGTGAGAAGTGGCACCGGGGTCTAGGTGGTAGCAACCAGCGCCCCCACAACTAAGAACTATCCAGTCTAAAATACTTATGGATATTTGCAGAGGTTGAGAACCACTGCTATAAGAATAGTTGAGCCAGGCTCGGTGGCTCAGCCTGTAATCCCAGCACTTTGGGAGGCCGAGGCGAGTGGATTGCCTGAGCCAGTGGGTTCGAGACCCGCCCTGGCAACTTGGTGAGACCTTGTCACTACAGTAAATCAAAAATTAACCGGGCGTGGTAGCGCACGCCTGTAGTTCTGGCTGCTTGGAAGGCTGGGGTGGAAGGATCGCTGGAGCCCAGCAGGTCAAGGCTGTGGTGGCCAGGAGCGTGCCACTGCACTCCAGCCTGGGTGACAGAGTGAGACTCCAACTCAAAGAAAAAAAAGAATAGTTGAGTCTCCTATTTACTGCATTACAGGCAGGTACTGTATGTGAATAAAATAGCTGAAGATTGGGCTGTTTCTAAAGATGTTTAATGTGTAAGCAGAACAACAGTGTACGTCAACAGGCTATTGGATTTGACATTTGAGTTATAGAGTTTAGTTTGATCAATAACACAGCTAGCATGTGGTATAGTCTGGATTTGAACACTAAGGCAATGTTCCTCCAATCATAGCACAATAGCCTATTCACTCTACTTTGCTAATTAACTCTGCCTTACACAAAGAAGACTTGGTCTTTTAGGGTTGCTCTGTTTTTGCCATAACACCAATATCATTATTTCATCAAACATCCCTACCCCAGACAATACTAACTAAAGAAAATTTCACTGGAAATTTCATGTCACTTAAAAGAGATAGCTAAACTGAAATTTGCATAGCAAAACTCCCCCCAAATTACCTTTAAACATCTTGGCTCTTTCTTTTTTGTTTCCTGTGGTTGCTCTATCTCTTGCATGTCATCTTTTTATTTTTTGAGACTTCCACCTTTCCTAACTGCAGTCTCATCTCCAGTCTTTCGGAAGTATACTCTCTGTGTACATCCTCATTAAAACACCATGATTAATAAAACCAAGATCTCACCTTGAGCTTTTTTTTCTTTCGAAATATTGTCCGTCATGTCCACTTATTATGACACCTTTTGATATTATGATAATATCAAGCTTGTAGCCACATCATCAACCAACCACACTGCTGTATAGCATACAAAAGGCAAATATGTTTTGGTTCTTTTCCCACTTACAATTTAAAAATTTTTGTCCTTTAAGAGCACCATATATGAGAAGGAAAACAAGAGAAAGATATAAGTAGATATTAATATACTGAACACATCTGTGTCAGGATGATTCTAAGATGGCTCCATGAGTCTTGCTTTCTGGTATTCAGGCCAATGTGTAATTCTCTCCCACTGAAAGTCATCTGGACATAGTGACTTGGCTTCTAACTAGTAGAAGGCTGTCAAGTGGATCGAACTTCACTTCCATGATTGGAGCACAAGAGACTGTGACATCCATTTTGCTAGCACACTTTCTGTATTACTTTCATGACTTGCACACTTGCATGAAACAAGTTGCCATGTTGGGGAGGATGTGACAAATAAGTGAAGGTGGCCACAGGCCAAGAGTCAGCTGAGACTTGAAGCAAGCAATTCAATAACCCTCGGGGAACTGAATTCTGCCAACAACCAAGTGACCTTTGGGGCAGATCCTTCCCCAGTTGAACTTCAGAAGAGCCCATGAACCCTGGCTGACACCTTGATTACAACCAAGTAAGAGACCCCAAAGCAGAAAGCCAAGCTAAGCTGTGTCTAGATTCTTGATCCACAGAAACTGTGAGATTAATAAATGTATTGCTTTGAGCTGCCAAGTATGTGGTCATTTGTTACACAGCTATAGATAAAACATGCAACATTCAAGCAATTTTTTTCTTTTCTTTTTTCTTTTTTTTTGAGTCGGAGTCTCACTGTCACCCAGACTGGAGTGCAGTGGCCGCTCCCGGCCACTGCAGCCTTGACCTGCTGGGCTCCGGCGATCCTCCCACCTCAGCCTTCCAAGTAGCAGGAACTACAGGCATGCACTACCATGCGTGGCTAATTTTTGATTTATTGTAGACATGAGATTCTCGCCAAGTTGCCCAGGTGGGCCTCGAACCCGCGGGCTCAGGCAATCCACTCGCCTCGGCCTCCCGAAGAGCTGGGATTACAGACTGAGATATTGAGCCCGGCTTCAAATTATTTTAAAATATTTTAAAGTAATATTAAAATATTTTCCCTGGTTCCAAAATGGCAAGCAAAATTTATCTAAGATAAATAACAAATTTAATATTTGGCCAAATTTATGATAGAGCTAAGTCGTCTGTAGGATTTTTTATGTAGAGTTTTTAATTTTGTCATTTTAAATTACTTATAAAGCTTTAAACTGTTTGTAAAGGCTGACTGAATTTTTCCCTTTGTGTCCTAGTGTTGATTACAGTGATGATGTATTTGATGCTATGTTTTAAATTCAAACCACAACTGTAATATAGTTTGGGTAGGAAAAATATGATCCACTTTGTGAGTCTCTGATCTAATATGTGGTTTTCACAAATGCATTCTAACAAAAAGTGGAGTCAGCCTGTAGCAGCTTTTCACAGAACACACACACACACACACACACACACACACACACACACACACACACACACACACACTCCTAGAGCACAAAAACCCTACTTTGCTTCCACTATCCTAGCTCAGCATTTCCTGATGAAGGGTAGCCATGGCTTAGATAAAGCCATAGCCAGAGGAGCACTTCTTATCCAACATTTCTTCTGGGGTTCATCTTCTAGAACTTCTGAAGTTACAAAAAATACTTTTTCATATAAAGCATACTGAAGATATTTCCAGATTCAATTTCAATATATTGGTGTTCCCACATCCAGACAAACATTTATATATTCCTACTCTATTTCCTAACACAAACAACTCCATTCTAGAAGGCTTGATTTATTTGTAGGCTGTAAACACTTGCAGAGTGCCCCAACATGAACCACAGTGAGGATGGTTGTAAAAATGCAGTCTTCCTTATTTTCTTTAAATGATCTGACTTTGCTCTCAAACCTTCATCCTGTTGGGTAATAGAATAAGCTAAATAAACTAATAATAGCAGTAATGAACCATTAAATTCACCATTACAAGTATTTTATTCTCCTTTGGCTTAAATGTTTCTTTCAGCAAATTTTGTCTCTTTTTGACACATAGTCAAATTTTGGTTAAAATTTTCTAATGACTGCTTTTCTTCTTTCTAGTTTCACTTTTCCTTCTTGTTACCCAAGGCAGCATCTGGGTAGAAGAGGAAGCTACAAGTCCTCACGACAATGGATGGTAGGGTAACTATTCTCTGTGCAGGTCCTGATGGTGTTCTTGCTGACTCTGAGGAGAAGACAGCTCTTATCCAGCTTGTAGACTTGACTTGGCTTGTCCTCAGCACGTGCAGAAGCCTTGTCATAAATCCCTCTACAATGGCCTCAGAGCTACCTTCATTCTCGCATCCTCTGAATCCCAACTCCAACCTTGTCCTGGACTCTAGGCGAGGCTGGGAGGCTATGCTCTATACTATGGGATCACTTTGCCTTTCTTTAGGACTGTCTCAGTATTCTCAATTTTCACCTATCCTCTATGTCTCTCATAGTATACGTAGGAGCTACAAGGTCTCCCTCCATCACACAAGAGCTCAGGAAGCATTGGAAGTGCTATCCCAGGCATGTCTTGCTAATCTCCTGCTCTCCAACCCATACTACCCTACTGTATATATGAATATAGAATGGAAATCAATAGCCCAAGAGCTTCCATATTTTATATCAACTAATCAGAGGTTTTTGAGTAAAGATTCTGTGACCTTCCTCTTCACTCTTAATCCCGCTGGATATTTCTACACGCTACGCAACCAGTATTTCTTTCTCCCGAGGAGTAAATGAAGACATTTGTCTCTGACCTTTTTGTCTTTCTACCTCCTTTCCTACTACTCAGAATTGTAATGGCCTTTCTCCACCTTTGCCAGATAGGACTTTCCTGACAATATTATTTTTCATTGCCACTATGATTCGTGATTAAACCTCTAAGGAGCTTTGCTTTAGAGATTCAAAGGCAGAGCTTTTCAAATTAGAAAAATTCCAAAATTCTCTCTCCATAGGGCTAGTTTTTTGCCTTCAAAAGAGTTGGCTTTGAAACATAAAGCTCATCAGTACGTAACCTCTCTGTTTTCAGTGGTACCTCTTTTTTCTGGATGTGGTAGCTCATTGTGGTCAAAAGCAGCAGGAAAATGAAATATACAATTAAAACGTAATTTAAAATTTAGGAAAAATATATTGGTTCAGTCGAAAAATATTATCCATATTGTTCATGATACCATTGTTCTGGATATGCCTAATTTATTACAGCCTGGCTATTCTTACTCGGTTTTCCTCTCATTGGCAAACCCTTCTCATGATTTTTCCACCAATAAAAACTCAACTTCTCATGTCAAGCTTAGCTCGAATATCATTCCCCCGTGAAGTCTTTTCATCGTTCTAGCTCTCAGGAATTATTTCTTTCCGTTGATTCTTCAGTGACACATTACTCATGGTATTTAAAACTTAAGAGCGTATTGCTTTGTATTAATGTCTCCTTTTAAATATCCATCTACTCATTCATTTACTCACACATCTATTATTGAGAGCTCACACGTATGTATGGATCATCTATCTTTTGTCTCTTCCCCACCATGTCTGTTCAACTCCTACTAGCTTAATAAAATGTTGTCAAGCTATAACCTGATTTTATAGTTCTTAATTTTATCCACATTATTTTGAACTTTTACATAAAATACTAGATGTTGCTTGGCAAAGGTAAAGAACTGTATGTAGATAAAGAAACGAGAAAGAAGACAAGGGGAGGGTTAAAAAAAATCGAATGAATAAACACATTGCATCCTTACAGTGAAATTAAGTGCCTGAGAGATTTATGGCAGTGGCATAATTTTGATCCTCACTCCTGCCATTGTGTTATGAAAAAGAAAGATTATAAGTTTAAACATCTCTTACAATTAGTTTAAGAAAATTGATAACCATTTGCGACATTCAAGATGATAATAAGCTTTGAAGACATTCAAGATGATAATAAACTTTGAAGTATAATTGTTAGATTGGTAAATAGGAAGAATACAGTTGATCCAAGTAAGAAAAAAAAAGCATAGAAAAAGGCATAACAATAGTAATAATCATAAATGTCCTTTTCCACAAGAAAAACTCAAACAGGGCAAGAATTCCCACTCCTATCTCCTCTTGCACCTTCAAGTTTAATTCCAACTACATACATTCTTCCCACTTTGCTTTGATCTCACTGAAACCCACTGGCTATGTGCCTTCAGGTATACTGTGCCACCTGGAAGAAAAAAATAAATACTGTCAACGTTCCCATACAAGAAAATAGTCATACTCTGCACATTGCAGAACCACCAATGTATATTCTAGTGGATGGAGCATTAAATGGTGGTAGAAACAAAGTCAGCCAATTGTGGGCTGGTCAACACCTTAGAAGAGAAGTAGGAATTGAAATTGTTCTAAACATGGGTATTTTTAGCATAGATATTGATTTATTCATTTAAATAGTTCAAACAGATCTATAAGATTCACAGGAAGAATGATGTTAGCAAAAGATCCAGAGAAACACAGAGAACAAAATTAACATAGGGAAAGGAATAATATAATTATTGATTTATATGTCAGCGTTTCTCACTATGTTTTAATTTTCTAAAAATCAGTGGTCATAGCGTATTTGCATTCCTAGTACCTATTATAGTTCTTGGTAAATGATAGATATTTAATAAATATTAATTGAATGTGTAAATAAGTAAAAACTCCTGATGAAAAATAAAATTGGCTGAGCAAAGTGATAATTAACTATTAAAAATCTAAAATGGCAATATAAATTGAAATGATCAAACAAGCAAAAGGTTTTTGTTGACCCAGGGCATGGTATTATTTCTACAGTATTTCAGAACACTGGAGAGGTAATATGGTCTAGTGGTTCAGAGAATCACTTCTAGAGCCAGACTACTAAAATTTGGATTCTGTTTATGCCTCCTACTAGTTACGTGAGTTAAGGTAAGTTGTTTAACATCTCAGAGACTCTGCTTCCCCACAAATAAAGTGAAGAAAAGAAGTGTCTAACTCAAGATTGTTATATTGGTTAAATGACTCAAACTATGGAAAGTGCAAGGTAGTGTCTGGCACATAGATAGCAGTCAATAAATGTTAATAATATTGTTATTCGTTTGGGGAATGATAAAAATGGATTCTAGGTAGAGGCAGTATAGATAATGATGTCAGATGATCATCCTCTCTCTCTAAAGCTACAGGAAGAGCACTTCATCACCCTTTATATTCATTTCACAGGTACCCTGCCCAACATATTTCATTTCCCAAATGATCCTTCATAAGTTTGATTTCCTGAATTTTCCAGGAGAATGCAATAAACATCAAACTTGACAACAAACACACATTAATCTGAAGGTAATGTGAAAAACAAAACTTTTCATTCTCACCGAAGTACAAGATTTCATTGTTGGTGTTTTCACTCATGGGGTCTCTGTTTATCGCTTTTTATTTGCAGGCATACGAACAATTGAAGTCAGAGACTAAACTAGCATGCATTTTCACTTTACCCTTTAATCAAAATTGTTAACAGATTTAAAATCTATAAACAGTGGATACCAAGTATATGACAATCTATCTCTGAAGAGAAGTTTCCTATAAATTAATTGATATTGACTTAAACTCATGTCACTATAAAATAAAAGCTTATAAAACTTGACGAAAAAGAGTATGATCTTTCAGTTTGATTTTAAAGACTAATGACTACAAGGAGGAGCTCTTCTTCCAATCTGACTTAAATAATGTTGTGTATTGATTTCTATGATATGAGCACTTCATTTTTAAAACATTAATTGACTCTAAAGGTTTAAAGATAACTCACTTATTCCATGCATCCATTTTTATGGTCTCAGCTAACAATTCTAGAGGAGGACCCTAAGGTACTTTACCCTAGTCTAGGGAATTCTTTGATCTTTTTTCTAAGAGAAATGCAGCTGAACCGAATGGACAACTAAGAACAACAAATATAGTAATAAGTTATCTCTTTCATGTACAAGCCTCCAAAGTTTTTGTATCTCCACCTAAACATTTCTTGTTTGTTTTTATCTCTACACCTTTGCTCATACAGTTTCCTTAATATCTCTCTGAATTAAGCCATTCTCTTGAAAACCCATCTTGAGATCCACTGTAACCAGAAAACATCGATGAACCCAATTTTAAAAAATTAATCCTTATTTTTTCAATCATTGCAACACAAACATAAAATGTACATCACAATACCATGCCCTCATTAGTTACCTTTACTTAGTCCTTGACTTTTTTCTTATAGATTTCAGGTGTCCCCAACTAAGTTAAAAATCGAGGAAAGGGCAATAATATCTTCTTCTACCTCCTCCTATAGTACTGCCTTAGTAGTTGTTTACCTTCTAAAGCTTAGCAGATACCTAAAACCTGTTGCTGAGTATAACAGTGAAGACAAGAATATATGAAATTCTGTCTATTTTTAATTACCTGAGTTCAAATATGAGTACATTAGATTTTGATATCATACATATTTCTGAAGTCTTAATGTAAGTTTACTACGCTAACATGCATTTGAATCAGAGAACCAGGCAGTGCCTTATTCGAGAGAATAACTACATAAATAATATAACCACTGTTTATACAGAAGTGTCAACACCAACTCATGGTACATGCAGTGCCACAAATAGTTCATTCTTTAATGCATTGCTCCACATAATTAGTTCATGGGTTACTCTCTTCCTGCCCACTTTCCTTCTCAGGTATCCACTTTTCCGGAAATAACTAAAATATATACCAAGAACTCTTACAAAATTTATGTTGAGGCTTATTTCTGTTAATTAAAAAATTTTGTATTGCATATATATTAAGCATTGCATAAGTATACTGCATGCAGACATTCAAAATTCAACTGAAGCTGATCTTCAGTTCTGTATTCATTACTTTTTTCTGAGTGAAGGTGAGAGGTCCTCACACACTTGATCCATGCTTATCCTTAGCTCTTGACTATCCCTAACTGCACTGGGAAGAATCTTGGAAAGGGCAGCTATTCTCTTTCTGTTGCAGCTTTTTTACTTCATTCTTTATATCCCTCTAGTTCCACTTCTCTGGGTTTTTTTATGTTTGGTCTCATTACCTCCCACCTTCCAGGAAATTAGTGGTTGGGTTTTATCTGGTGCTTAAATGGTTTATTTCTTCCTTGAGGCCTTTATGCCTCCAAGGCTGAGGAAGGATATTTAGGGTACATGGAGAATTTAACCATTTTCCCTCAAAAATCATCTGCGCTATCCAAGGGAGTTTTCTCCATTTTCTTACCCTCCATCAACTTTTTTGTCTGCTGCAAACTGAATGCTGCCATCACCACACCACATTCTCATTTCTCAAATGTCAAACCTAATGACACTACTCAGTCTCCACCTTAGTTTGACACCAATGACCACTAGCTTTTCTTACAACTTCTCATACCCTTGGATCCTGTGACCATACCTATTTCTGATTTTCTTTTATTTTCCTTGTTAATTCTTTCATTTCTAACCTTCTTTTTGAGAGTCCTCAAGTTTACGTGCTTAGTTTTCTCATCTTACTCTCTATTCTCCCCTAGAAGATCACTTTCATTGCGATGGGTTTTAACTATCATGTGCATACTAGTAACTCCCAGGCACACCCCTAGGGAGTTTAGCCCCATATAGCCATTGGACATATTTATAATACAGAAGTCAGAGATCGTCTTAACTCTTTTTCCATCTTCAATTCCCTTCTCCCTCATTTTCAAACTATTGTCAAAATCTGCTAATTTTACTACCCAAGTATTCCTTATATTCAGTTGTTTTACTTCATCCATACTGTTGATGTTTTGGGTTAAAACACACATCCTTCATGCATTGGATTGCTGAAAAAGTCTTCAACTCCCCTCCATACTTTTTGTCCCAGTCCCTTTAAACCTATCTTTGACACAGTTGCTACATTATCTAGGGCATATGTGCTTCTGATCATGTCGTATCCAGTCCTTCCTTGTCAACACATCTCAACTTTTTTCGATGTCACAGAAGGCAGTGCATGATGTCATACCCTGCTTGATTCTCAGTTTATTTTCCTGCTTCTGACTATGATCTACCATCACTGAATGGCTGCTTGCCACTTCCATTCATGCATGGTGCTATTTCTTAGCACTATGCCTTGGCTTATATTGCTTCCTTCACTTTAGAACCCTCTCATCATCTACATTCTCTTTATGAGAAAATTCTATCCATTTTTTAGGACACTTCAACCCTTTCCTGAAAGCTCTGGAGTGGTTTGGCTCACTTTTCTCTATGTTCCTATTATATTCCTCTATTTACCACACAGCATTACAATTTTTGCTTGACTTGTCTTTCTCACATATAGTGCAGAACTTGAGGAGGCCATGTTTTATTATCTTTCTGCACTATCTCCTTCACTGACCAGCATATAATAGAGGTTTGTTGAATGAAATAATATATTAAGTAATAAAAAGCTACCATATTGCTTCCTACCATCTGTTTACATTTTTGACCTGAATGTTCTGTTCGTTTCCCTTTTAAGAACTTAATTGGCCTCTCTGACCACACAGACTTCTAGAGTTGCTCTATTATTTATCTTTACTGGAGTCCTGTTGAACATCTCAACCACATCCTTTTGAACATATCTTAGCCATGACCTTTGCCAAAATAAGATCAAGATTAGACACATGTGCTACCTTCTAAATGACATTACTCATTGCTCTCTTTGATGTCAAAAACATTTAGTGAGAAATAATAGAACAGAGATTGTCCAGATTTTTGTATTCAGAAGACTTGTAGGTTCAATTACATTGCACAATGAATGATTTGCAAGTTTACAATAAAATCTGAATTTTCAGGCCTCAAAGTAAATGTTAAGTAGGTGTCATGGGCTGAATTGTATTCCCCCCAAATTCTTATATCAAAATTCTAACTCCCAGTATCTCAGAATGTGACTACATTTGAAGGCAGGATCTTTTGGAAGTAAAGTTAAAATGAGGTCATTAAGGTAGGCCCTAATACAATATCACTGATGTCTTCATAACAAGAAGAAATTTAAATACAGACATCTGCAGAAGAAATACAACACAAAGACACAAAGAACAGACTATCTGTGAGCCAAGGGGAGAGCCTCAGGACAAAGTAACACTGCCAGCACCTTAGTCTTGGACTTCTATCCCCCAGAACTATTGTTTAAGCCACCCAGTCTACAGTACTTTGTTACAGCAATCCTGGTGAACTTTTATAGTGGACAATAATGTTACTCTTGATCATTTTATTATAATAAAGTAGAGATTGCAGGGAAACATAAATCTTGCTGCCAATGAAGCAAGCAAGCAAAACAAAAATCTTTTTTTTTGCCTTTTTAAAAAAATGAACAAAGCCTTAGGAATCGCCTAGGGATACCTTCAGCTATTGGTACTACACTCTGATTGAGGATAAGAAACACAGATGGTAGTTTTCATTTTTAAAACATTCACAAATGGTAAACATCTGGAGATATGTGGTGTGTGGGTGAATGTTTCCTGAGAGATGCCACTGTGCAAAATTGTACTCCGCTGGCCAGAAGTGCTTTGAGGATAGACACATGGAGATCTTAAATTCATTCCACTAGTTTTAGCATTTCAAAATATCTAGAAAACAGAATCCAACCAAAAATCTATCTTAATACCAGGGATTCATTAAGTGCTACAGCACCAGAGAATTTTTAGTTTAATAGATTTCATGCATCAACATTTTGCCTTCCTTCACTTCTTTGCTGTACCACCCCAACCCCTGCCTATCCTACAAAAAATTCAATGACCATTGCCTTTCCATTACAACATTCTCCCAAAACATAGTAAAGACTCGGAGGCAAGCTATCACATTTCCTAGGTTGATTTAGCTACAGATTTATTGGATGGCATTAATGTCACTAGATCCAAGCTAAATAACAACAAATACAATTTAGCTTTCTTCAAAAGTTTGCAATCTGTGATAATACTATATATGACATCAAAGCTCTTAAAACACACCAAGTTTTGATTACTAAAAAGCTAGTTAGCAGAGTGTAAAATCCTTTATTCTATTACCACTTTCTATAATTTATGGTCCATCTTTTGCCAGTGAACATTTTGCTTAGTTATAATTTTCTTAACATTTGGTCAAGATATATTAGGGAGCATCTTCTCCCTCCAGAAATATGTGTTAGATACATTATTCCAGATAGTGGTGTATGAAGTGAAGTAAGACAAATTCTGTATCTTGTTAGTGAAGGTACTTTAAAAAATAATGTTAATATATACCACGTTACCAAATATTTATAACTTTGTTTTCTGGATTTTTCATAATAGATAACAGGATTAATTTCAAATAATCATGATTTGGTTTTCTTCAATCCATCAGTTGGAAGTTATAGAAAATATAATACTTTTGCTTTATCTCTGAGTTTATGAGGAATTTAATAAGTGTTTAATAGAATTTCTTTTTAGAGCAATTTTAGTTCATAGTAAAGCAGAGCAGAAAGTACAGCGATTCTTCATATACCTCCTGCCCCCCACATGCATGGTCTCTCCAATTAACAACATTCTCCTCTAGAGTGATTCATCTGCTACAACTGTTGAACCTACATTAACACATCATTATCACCCCAAATCCATAATTTACATTAGGGCTCACTCTTGGTGTTTAACATTCTGTAAATTTGGGCATATGTGAAATGGTGTGTATCCACCATTATAGTATCAAACAGAGTTGTTTCACTGCCCTAAAAATTCTCTGTATTTCAGCTACTCATTCCTACCCACAATCCCTGGTAAACACTGATCCTTTCACTGTTTTCATAGTTCTGCGTTTTCCAGACTGTCACATAGTTGGAATCATACAGTATGTAGTTTTCTTAGATTGACTTCTTTTACTTAGAAATTTTAAGGTGTCCTCCCCATTCCCCCATCTTGTCATGGTTTGGTAGTTCATTTCTTCTTAGAACTAAAAAATATTCAATTGTGTGACTGTGCCATAGTTTGTTTATCCCAATCGCCTATTGAAGAATATTTTGGTTGCTTCTAAGTTTTGGCAATTATGAGTAGAGTTGCTATAAACATCATGTGCAAGTTTCTGTGTGAATATACATTTTCAGGTCATTTGGGTAAATAATAAGGAGTGCAATTGCTGGGTTATATGTTAAAAGTATGATTAATTTAATAAGAAACTGTCAAAGCAGCTGTACCATTTTGCAAACTCACCAACCATGAATGAGAGTTCCTTTTGCTCCATATCCTCAACAGCATTTGGTGTTGTCAGAGTTCTGGATTTTGGTCTTTCTTATAGGTATGTAATGGTATCTCATCTTTATTTTAATTTGCAATTCCCTGATGATATATGACATAGAGCACATTTTCAAATGCTTATTTTCTATCTGTATATTTTCTTTAGTGAGATATCTGATAAGGTATTTCACTCATTTTAAAAATTGAATTCTTTATTTTCTTATTGTTATATTTTATGAGTTATCTGTATACTTTGGATAATAGTTCTTAATCAGATATTCCTTTTGCAAATATTTTCACCCAGTCTATACCTTGTCCTTCCATTCTCTTGAGAGTGTCTTTTGCAGAGCAGAAATCTTTAATTTTAAGTCCAGTTTATCGATTGTTTCTTTCATGTATCAAGTCTTTGATATTATATTTAAAAAATCACCAAACTCGAAGTCATCTAGCCTTTACCTATGTTGTCTTCTAGGAATTTTATAGTTATGCATTTTGCATTTTGTTCTGATCAGTTTTTAGTTTATTTTTGTGAATAATGTAAAGTCTGTGTTTAGCTATTTTTTTTCATGTAGATGTTCAGTCATTCTAGCAAATTTTGTTGAAATATTGTTTGTGTTCTATTGTATTGCCTTTGCACTTTTGTCAAAGATCAATAGATTAGGTGAGTGAATTCTGTATTTTTAAACACATGAAAATTGTTATCATTGAAAATATTTACATTTGTTGTTATAATTGATTTGTTCTTTTTTTTTTGAGTTGGAGTCTCACTCTGTCACCCAGACTGGAGTGCAGTGGTCGCTCCCGGCCACCACAGCCTCGACCTGCTGGGCTCCGGTGATCCTTCCGCCTCAGCTTTCCAAGTAATTTGATTTGTTCTTATGTAGAACTTGTTTGTATTTCATTTCAACTTGCATTTTCCAACAGAATGATTTGCTGCCTATCTTTTGCTAATAAAGTATGCACTATCTTTTGTTAATAAAATATTTTATTCCTGATATAAAAAAGTTATTAAAACTTGTCTTTTATGTTTTGCTTTGTTTTAATACACTCAGTGTTGCATGATACCTGGGGATCTCATTAGATCTGAAGGCTGAAACAGTACCCTTGGATCTTTGATTCTTATTTCTCATCCATTTGTTCCTGGTCCCTTCCTTACGTTACATATCCTCTATTATTCATGTATGAAATCAGCTCGTTCATTATGTTCTGTCCTTTTTTCATTGCCTCTGCATGTTGTGAAAAGCTTCTAAATAGTGCTTTCTACGTAATAATTTGGATTTCCCTGGTGTTTTTTGGTCTTTATTGTCAAAGACTTACGTTTAGTCTTCTTAGAAGGTAGTATTATCTTTTCTGATGTTATCTAAATAATTATCTAAATCATATCTCTCCAAGTATTATTTCATTTTCTGCCTTATAATTTATTTATCAGTCAGATGTATAAAGAAATCTTTTCCCCCAACATCTTAGGATATGTGTATTACTGTTTTGTCACTTTGTTTATGAGGTGAAATTTACATCCTGTGAAATGCACAGTTTTTTAATGTGGTTTGAAAAGTTTGGCAATTTATATTCCAACCAACAGTTTAATGAGAGTCCGGAAGTTTTCTATCGCCTCAGAAAGTTCCTCCATCCAGCATCTATTTCCCTACACCCATTCTGATTTTTTCCCCATATATTAGTTTTGTCTCTTACACAATATAGTTTCTTTTCTATCTGGCTTATTTCACTTAATATTTTGAGATCCATCTATATTGTTGTATGTACTAGTACTTAGATTTTTTTCAATTATTGAGTAGTATTTTATTTATAAATCTGCTACAATCTGAATATATTCTAGGTGGATATCTGTGTTATTTCCAGCTTGAGACTACTATAAATAGAGATATCATTAATATAGTCATAAACATGTAATTTATGTCTTTTGGGTATCTACCTAGGAGAGAAACAGCTATGGTTAGTGTATTTTTATTTGTCAGACTGGTAGGGTAAGTATAATTTAACTTTATGCGAAACTTTTAAAACATTTTCCGAAATGGTAGCATTATTTTATACTTTTAACACTAATGTTGAGAATTTTGGTCCTAGCCAAGATGGAGTAGCTGTGCTCCCTCTCACAACATCAACAATACCCTGGACACACAATAAACCAACATAGAAAGATTTTTGAAAGGTGAAAAGAACAGGGTGGACTGATTAGAAAGCTCAGAAATTAAGAATGACATGGTAGCGAATTATCTGGGTTTCCTTATTGTGTCCCATACATGCTGGATAGAATATTGCAAAAGTCTTGAACCCAGAACTTCCAACACATGTCATTCACATAAGCTCCAAAAAAAGCTGTTTGCTCTAGTTAAATGTGCAGGAAAAGGGTGGCCTGCGAACAGAAAACCTTTTTGGAAATTCCTACCTGACCACAAGCAAAAGCCAATCTACCCCTATAGTTTCAGCGGTGCCAAGGTGGGAAATGGGAGATCATTTAGTGCCAAAGCAATGTCAGTGGTCTAGTGGTGAGCTGAGCCTCCACCCCTACCAAGCAGCAGCGAGGCTTGATAAGGTGGCATGGGATAAGGTTCCTCACCACTTTACTTTACTCCCAACCAATGATACTATCAGGGCCCAGTAGAAAACCTCCATCCCCATGCTTCCATCAGTGATTAGAAGGCAGTGGGGGCCGCACTCGGTGGCTCAGCCTGTAATCCCGCGCTTTGGGAGGCCGAGGTGAGTGAATTGCCTGAGCCTGCAGGTTCGAGACCAGCCTGGGCAACTGAGCGAGACCTCATCTCTACAATAAATCAAAAAAAAATTAGCCAGGCGTGGTAGCGCACGCCTGTAGTTCCAGTTACTTGGAAGGCTGAGGCAGAAGGATCGCCGGAGCCCAGCAGGTTGAGGCTGCGGTGGCTGGGAGCGTGCCACTTCACTCTAGTCTGGGCAACAGAGTGAGACTCCAACTCAAAAAAAAGAAAACAGTAGAAAGTGGGAGGCCTTGGTACTCCACTTTCCCCTTTTCCTCCCCTGGTGTCAGCAACACACAGCAGCAGATTAAGCATCTGCTCCCATCAGGTGGCAACAAGGCTTTTTAAGTCAACATTATGCTTTTCCCCTCCATGTCAGTGGACCCAGTGAAGAGCAGAGCTTACACTCCCACTTAGAGGCAATGAGGTGATGTGAATGCCCCACTCTCACCAGGAAGCTATTAGTAAGGCCAAGTGGGGAGCAGAATTTTCATCCACTAATCTTCCATTAGGCAGTGTACGACAGTGCTCTAATTTTTTCCAGGGCCCAGTGAAGAGTGGAATATATACACCAGCCTAGGTCTTGTGCATTCCTAAACAGGGACACTGACTGCTAGATAAAGAAGATAAAAATGGATTTAGACTCTCATAATATAATATACAAAATACATGGAACAAAATTTATTTAAAAATCACCCATCATATCAACAATCAGGAAAACCACAACAGGTATGAGAAAAGACAATCTACAGATGCCAATACCAAGATGAATTAGATATTAGGATTATCTGGCAAAGACTTTAAAGTAGTCATCATATGCATATCATCCACTGAACTGGATAAAGAAAATGTGGTGCATAAACACATAAATGTGGTATGGAATACTATCCAGTGATTAAAAAAAGAATGAAATCATATCCTTTGCAGCAACATGGATATAGCAGCATATCATTGTATTAAGTGAATTATCACGAAACAAAACACTCAGTACCACATATTCTCACTCATAAGTGAGTACTAAACATTGGGCACACATGGGCACAAGGATGGGAACAAAAGACACTGAGCATTGCTAGGAAGGGAAAGAGGGAGGGGTAATAAAGGATACAAAGCCACCCATTGGATACCATGCTTCCCATTGGGGAAAGGGTGCTTCACACAAGGCCAAACCTCACCTTCACACAATATACCTGTGTAACAAATCTTTATAAGTACCCAATGATTCTAAAATTTGATAGTCATCATAAAAATGATTCAACAAGTAATTAAAAAGTCTATTGAATCAAATAAAAAAATCTCAGCAAAGAAATAGTAGTTACAATAGAATTAGAAAAAATTATAGAAGTTAAAAGCATAATAACTGAAATTTTTAAAAAACTTGGATGGTTTCAATAGTAGAGTGGAGACGACACAATGACAAAAATTGGTAAAATCAATTTTTTCTTATTTCAGTAAAACATTGTCTTGATTATAATAGCTTGTAAATTTTGAATTCAAGTAGTATGAATCTTCTACTTTGTTCTTCCTTTATAAAATTGCTTTTTGGTTACCTAAAATTTTTATGTTTTCATACAATTTTTAGAAATAGCTCATCAATTTTTATTTTTAAAAACCTTTTGGGATTTTCATTGAGATTGCATTATAACTGACATCCTAACAAGATTGATTCATCAAATTCATGACCATGATAGAAATTTCCATTTATTTATGTCTTGTTATTATCTCCCAGAAATGTATGTTTAGCAGTTAGTGTAGGTACTTTCAATTTTGTTAAATTTATTTCTGAGTATTTTATGTTTTTAATGTGATTTTAGGTAGTGTTTTTGGATTTGTTTTTTGCAGCTAGAATATAAAAATAAGATTGATTTTTACATATTAACCTAATCTTATTGCAGTCATATTAACTTCCATTGTAACTTTATCTTTAAAACTACAGGTCCATTTAAATCTTGTATTTTGATATTCTCTTTTATTCCTGATTTCCTTTTTTTTTTTTTTTAGTTGGAGTCTCACTCTGTCACTCAGACTGGAGTGCAGTGGCACGCTCCCAGCCACCACAGCCTCAACCTGCTGGGCTCTGGCAATCAATCCTTCCGCCTCAACCTTCCAAGTAGCTGGAGCTACTGGTGTGGGCTACCACGCCCAGCTAATTTTTGACTTATTGTAGAGACAAGGTCTCGCCAAGCTGCCCAGGTGGTCTCGAACCTGTGAGCTCAGGCAATCTACTAGCCTCGGCATCCCAAAGTGCTAGGATTACAGGCTAAGCCACTGAGCCGGGCCTGGATTTATTTCTTAATTTTAGAAATACAAAGCAGAAGTCTGAAATTTACCTATTTCATTTATAGTAAATTTTGTCAGCTCATCAACAGAAAGTTCTCTTCCTTATCCTCTGTGTCTTCTATTTATTTATTTTATCTCCAATATTTTAATTTTTCTTTAAGTTACGATCATGAAGGTTTATTGTTCAGATCTAATATTTTCCCTGAAAGCGAACTGATGGATTTTCATGGGATTCCTTCATTCTCCAATTAATTACTATTAGAATCCTCTTTTTTGTATCTGAAAAGAAAATTCTTACAAATGAAAATGTCTACAATCTATTTAATGAACCAATGTTCTTAGAATTGGAAGGAAGCTAGAGTCACAGATAGTCATAGGAGAGAAGTCTATTCTTCATTTGGTTTCTGGTTTCTTCCATGATCCATATTTCTGTATTCATGACAGCAAGGTTGGCTGTACCATGACTTCTTCCCATTAGTGCTCTTTGTTGTCTGAGGAATTCGCCTTACCACACCAGGCATAACATACAAGCCTTGGATTCCCCAAGAACCCTTGGTATCCATTGCTTTTGATGTCCAGTAGCAAAAGTAATGCCAAATGTTATGTTGTTAGAATACTGTACATCTCACATCCCCTTACATATGTTGGGGATATTAATGGGATAGTGTATTACTGACTACAGAGAAGAGTTGAAGCTGATTTTCAGTCTTCATTTTGATCTGTGCTGCATTATTCTAGCAGAAGTGCTTCCAGGATTATGGCAATTGTTGACTGACTTCTTTGATTATCAGTAGTAACACATTGTTTATTTGGATTGATATGGGTAGAAGTGAGGAAGGGGAAAGTTATTCAAATATGTCCACCTTAGCTTAGCATTACTTTTTAATTTTAATTTTTAATTTTTATTTTATCTTTTTTTGACTTGGAGTCTCACTCCATTGCCCAGGCTGGAGTGCAGTGGCATGCTCCCAGCCACCGCAGCCTCAACCTGCTGGGCTCTGGTGAACTACAGGCGTGCGCTACCATATCCGGTGAATTTTTGAACTTACAAGTAGAGATGAGGTCTTGCCAAGTTGACCAAACGAGTCTTGAACCCGCAGTTCAGGCAATCCGCTTGCCTCGGCCTCCCAAAATGCTGGGATTACAGGCTGAGCCACCGAGCCTGGCCACTTTTTAAGTTTTAAAGACAGTGATTAATATTATTTTGAATTTATAAATTATCAAAATATAATACTTTTTCAAAGCATTAATTTTCTTGAGTGTAGTGAAAAGGTAAGATCACAATTCAAAAGTACTTAAATCTAGGCTGTAAGAAGGAAAAAACTTCCTGGCTTTAAAATAAAATATTCACCACTTTCCTTTTTTATCAGCATAAACAAAGTGAGAACTAAGACATGTGCTACTGGCTGTCAGACTGTGACAAGAAGCAGGAATAAAGTTATTCTCTCCTAGTAGTCATATGAATGTAAGGCTTAACATGGGTTTAAAAGTATCTGATACATGAGAAAAATTGCTCATAAGAGTATCGACTTTCTAGTAAAGATACTCCCTTTGGGGTTCTTCCTTGAATACCAAATTACTGAGGGAAAGAATTCATTTAAATTTCCTCCATTAGTGTAAAACGTGCCTGTATACACACACACACACACACACACACACACACACACACACTGGTACTTTGGCATGTATGTTATCTAAACTGCAGGATGAGTCTATTTAAGTTCCTCTAATTTTCTAGGATTTGTATTTAGAAAAATAAACAGATGAGGTTTCAATGTAAAGTGAATGCCCTTCCAATTCAACCAGTCTTCCAAGGTAACAAGGATAAGGTTCTTTGTTTAGAAGATGAAGATATTCTTTATAAAATAATTTTGAAAAATAAGTAACTCCTTAATTTATATGTATTAAAAAATCCAGCCACAGGAATACTGTCAGAAAGCCAAGCTGTAGAACATATGAGAGTGCGCACGTGACCCAACATCACACCTGAGACACAGGTGTGTCTTCACATCATCCTCGCTGCTTATTCTGTGGCGGTATTCTGACCTCAGGAGCAAGCTCATAAGAGGAAGTTTATCTAAAATTCTAACATGTTATTTTTTAACAACTCTGATATTCTGAGATCAGGCTTCTAATTTGAGAGCTTTCTCTGTATTTCATGGGAGTTTTTAAAACTTTTTAAAAGCAAAATTGTCTTTGAAATAATTAAGATTTCATTCATTTTTGGCTTTTAAAATAATGACTGAATTTTTCAAAGTGTTACTATACTTTAATAATATCTAGAAGCTGGGCGTGGGGACTCACACCTGTATTCCCAGCACTATGGGAGGCAGAGGCAACGGGATTACCTGAGTCCAGGGGTTTGAGACCAGCCTGGGCAACATGGTGAGACCCTGTCTCTACAATAAATTAAAAAATTAGCCAGGATTGCTGGTGCAAGCCTGTAGTTCCAGCTACTTGGAAGGTTGAGGTGAAAGGACTGCCTGAGCCCAGCAAGTTAAGGCTGCAGTGACCATGAGCATGCTCCTGCACTCACTCCAACCTGGGTGACAGAGATTATGACTCAAAAAAAAAAAAAGAATATCTAGAAAAAGCATAAACTTCCCACTATCTTGAGAAGTATGGCTTTGAAAGTGTGCACATTTGGGCACACCTCATCAACGAGGGTACCTGCATAATGAACATCTGTAAACCTAACCCTGAATTTGTACCCCACATCTTTAAAATAAAGTGTGCACGTTTCCCAAAAGTAATATGACTGCAGTAACACTATTTTAATTAAAAATAATCAAGTTTCGACCCTCAGCTAAAAAGCAGCTTTTTTTTTTTTTTTTTTTGAGTTGGAGTTTCACTCGGTCGCCCAGACCGGAGTGCAGTGGCCACTCCTGGCCACCGCAGCCTGGACCTGCTGGGCTCCGGCGATCCTTCCGCCTCAGCCTTCTGAGTAGCCGGAACTATAGGTGTGCGCTACCACGCCTGGCTAATTTTTTGATTTATTGTAGAGATGAGGTCTCGCCAAGTTGCCCAGGCGGGTCTCGAACCCTCAGACTCAGGCAATCCACTCACCTCAGCCTCCCAAAGTGCAGGACTACAGGTTGAGCTACCGAGCCCAGCTAAAAGCAGAACATTTTAAAGGCTTAAAGATTCATAGCAATTGCATGTACATTGAGGATCTATAACAAACATTCTCTGGGAAGTTCTTTAAATTGATTATTAAAATAGTGTATCCACCAATATTAGGAAACGATTATTAGTAGGCCTTTTATGTTTCTGCCTGCTTCAACACCCTTTTGTTTTGGACTGTCTTTACAGGGATGTTTGTGTAGTGGATAGCTTTGTAACATATAGAGAATATTTCACTAAGATGCAGGAGACAAGATTGTTTGATGGTGTCTCCCTCCAGGACAAAGTTGGGACAGGTGTGCTTCCAGTCCTTTACAAGACTGGAGTTTCCTAGGATTGGGATAATTTCCTGCGTACAACCCACACATGTGCAGGCATCACCGGCCCTCATTGTGTTACTTGTAGGAATTGAGGTATGAGGAACTAGTATAAGAAAATGATACTGTGGCTACTGCTATTACTGTGAGTAATGAATGGCCTTTGTCTCTAATACAGTAGCCTCATGTATTCTGCCAGAACCCAGGAAGTTGTAGCAGCCTATCTTCTTGGCTTGTAAGGATAAAAATGTCAGACCCTTTGTAGTTCTTGATACCCATGCATGTATTTTGAGATAACATGATAACATGTATTAACTTTTAAAAGTAAATATGTCCAGAGTAAGAGTCCTAATATTTAAGCATAATATGCAAAAGGCTCTAGATAATGACGTATCTGAGGAATACAATTATCCAACAAGCATGGGGAGAGTCATATTATTATACCACAAGTTCTGTATATCACTTCCATCTCCAATTTTCTAGACTTACCTCGAGACAGAAACTAGGCTTTTCCCCTTTGTCTAGGTGTCAATCAAGTTAGTCAAAGGGAATATACACTTATAGGGAAAGAAATCCTACTGCATTCAAGGAGCACAGTACCACAAAAAAAAAAAAAAAAAAAAGGGAAACATGCAAATTGAATAATCTGTACCATAGAAAGTAGGTTTGGAAAGACGAAAGAAACAAATATTTATAAGGATTATAACGAATGTCTTCAGAGAGACAAAGGATAATATGAACTCATGTAGCAAAAACAGGTAGATATAAAAAAGTCCATTTGAAGATATAAATATAAATATAAAACATGCAGTATTTGAAATAAATAACTGAATTTAATAACTATAAGCATGGATACAAGCAATCAATTAGCGTTCCAGAAAATAATTTTAAGGATTTCTGCCTGAACATGTCAGAGAGAAATTAAGAAATGAAAATAATTTTAAAAATGAAAAGATATGGAGAATATTTTTAAAGTATCAGTTTCTGTGTGATAGACTTCTCAGATGAAACCAATAAGGAAGGGTGTTAATATTTGAATAAATAATGTCCAAAATTGATCTTGAACATGCAAGTTTTCAGATTACAATGATTTATCATGTGAATCTCTAAAGAACAGGTAAAGGGAAAGAATTTCCACACAAGAAACATCACAGGAAAATGTAAGAACCCTGAGGACAAGAACATTCTAAAACCTTTGAGAGCCAAAAAGTAGACTATGAACAAGAAACAATCAAAACAGCAATAGACTTCTAAGCATCAATAATATTTACACATCTTTTAAAGAAAAATATCTTAACCTAGAATTTTATCTAATACTGAATTAATGTAAAGGCAAAAAAATTTTTGATGGTATTTTTAGACACAGAAGCCCTTATAATTATATCAAATATCAATTTATAATTGTAAATTAACCATTGATTAAGGATTAAAATCTTTTTGAAAGAACTATTCGAAAAAGTACCCTATAAAGAGAGAAATGAATTAAAGAGAGTGTGAAAGTATTTGATATTAGGTATAAGTGAATTGTTTAGAAAAATTTATTACTCTAAACAAAATTTATACCAGTTTTAACTAAAAATCCGAAAATAAAACTCCACATGAAATCAGATAATGTGTGTTGTTGGGCGCTCAGAGGAAGTGAGACCTAGCAAACACACTTGTCTCAGCTCAAAAAGCAATAGGAAAAGATAAAAATATGCATGGATCTTAATAAAGATGGAGAAAAAATCCTAAAGTAAAAATAAAGTCTATAAATTCTAAACTAGCAGGAGTAAAATTGATCTATCTTATTGAAGTTATGAAAAAAAAGCAATAAAAAAGAGAAAATGTAAAACAAGACAGCAGAAATATTCCCTGATGGAAGAGTAATTACCATGAAGTTACATGGACTTAGTTCACTTCTAAAAATTCAACAATCTCCAGTTAATTTTTTTAAAGATCCGGAATTATAATGTCTAAAAAGTATAAATATAAAACTGAAAAGTACAGGAAGGTAGAACTTAGAGACATAAAAATGATAAACCATGAATCATAAATAATGAATTCTAGAGTACTTATTTTAATATTTTTAGATGAAAGAGGATTTAATGTAGAAAAAGTATCATAAGAAGAAAGGGGGATTCATATGTAAGTAAAGGAGCACTAGAACAAGAAGATATAGTTAACATTTTCATACATTCTCTTTAAAGATGTAAAGCAACATTCGACAGAATTATAGAAAGAGGTGGATAAATGCAGACATCTATGAGTCAAAAGGACCAAAAAAGCTGAATATTTGAGAGCACATTTGCTACACTCAAAATACAGATTTGTAGAACTTTATACTGCCAAGCAGAGGTGAGGCACATTTTAAACATTCTAAAAAAATCTTCCAAGGCCACAGACATTTAACCAATACCAGCGAATAAACACTGAGACTATGCCCCCGCAAAAGTATAACTAAAATAAAAGTTTTTTAAACAAAATCTTTCATATCGATAAATGAAGTGAATCACTATTAAGCAACCCTTAGCTTAAACAGAACAATTTGGAGGAAATTAAGCAATAGCCAGAACTAAATCAGCACTTAATAAATATTAGAGTTGAACATGCTTATTAAAACACAAGAAAGAACTGAGGCTCATAAAATTAGAAGACAATCAACCTGAGGGTACTAAAGAAATAAAATGATAAAGGTTAAGTCAGAAATCAATGGAATAAAAAGAGATGATTAATAAAACTAAAAGATACGTCTTTAAAAGGACGAATAAATAGAGTAATCTTTGGCAAGAAGGAAGAAGAAAAAAAAACCTGCAAATGAACAAAATACAAAATATAAACAGGAAAATATAGAAATACCAGAGGATTTATTAGCAACTATATACCACCAGTGAAAGAATTTTTAAAAATTAGTAGATGAAGAAAAAGAAATTTTACTAGATTAAAAATAGTAGTCTGGCCGGGCTCGGTGGCTCAGCCTGTAATCCTGCGCCTTTGGGAGACTGAGGTGAGTGGATTGCCTGAGCCCGCTGGTTCGAGACCCGCCTGGGCAGCGAGACCTCATCTCTACAATAAAAAAAAAAAAAAAAAAAAAATCAGCTAGGCGTGGTAGTGCATGCCTGTAATTCCGGCTACTTGGAAGGCTGAGGCGGAAGGATCCCCGGAGCCCAGCAGGTCGAGGCTGTGGTGGCCGGGAGCGGCCACTGCACTCCAGTGTGGGTGACAGAGTGAGACTCCAATTCAAAAAAATAAAAATAAAAAATAATTAAAAAAAAAAAATAGTAGTCTGGGCTCAGTGGCTCAGTTTTGTGATCTCAGCACTTTGGGAGGCCAAGGCGAGTGGATCGCCTGAGCCCACGGGTTTGAGACCCACCCAGGCAACTTGGTGAGACCTCATCTCTACAATAAATCAAAAATTAGCCGGGCATGGTAGCGCATGCCTGTAGTTCCAGCTCCTTGGAAGGCTGAGGCAGAAGGATAGCCGGAGCCCAGCAGGTCTAGGCTTCTGTGGCCCGGAGCATGCCATAGCCGGAGCCCACCAGGGTGACAGAGTGAGACTCCAACTCAAAAAAAAAAAAGGAAAAAATCTTCTGCCACCTAAATAAGAATAAAAACCCCCAGGCTAAGACAGTTTTCACGTGCAATTCCACCAAATTTTAATGGCACAATCAATAGTCTCTATATTGCAGAATTGTCTCCAAAAATAGAAGAAAAAAATTTTATTTTAAGCCTAATACGGAAAACAGTGTCTAAATTTCATATAAAGATGGATATGAAAGTACTAAAAGAGCTAGTTGATCACAAAAATTTACTAGGACAATAATAAACAAATAGTCAAATAAGGTTCAACTTTAAAACTCCAACACCAAAAAGATCTATTGGATCCACTGATTACATGAATAGACTAATGGGAGAAATGTAAAAGATCATGAAAGCAGACATAGAAATAGCATTTGATAACATTTAACAAATATTTCTGATTAAAGAATCTCCGGAAAAAAATAACAATAGAAGAGGACTTCATACCTTGGTAAAGATTAAACACCAAAAACTTACAGAAAATTTCTCTTAATAGAGATAGCTTGAGATGCTTTCTCTTTATGACTAGGAGCAAAACAATGAAACCCACCATGATAGCCATTCAATTATTCAACATACTAAATAAAACAACAAAATAACAAAGGGTGTAAATATTTTAAAAGAAGAGATAAAACTGCAATGATGAATTTGAAAAAAACTAACAGAATTAGCACAAAATTAGAATGAATAAGAAAATTAAGCAAGTCTGTAAGATAAAGATTAACTTACAAAACTCAAAAACATTCCTCTGTGCTAGCAACAATCAACAAGATTTTTTTTTAATAGTTAAGGTCTCACTCTTGTTACCCATAGAGTGCGGTGGTACAATAAATTATCGCTCACTGTAGCCAGCCTCGATTTCTGAGGTTCCAGGCAATCCTCTCATCTCAGCCTCAGTAGCTGGGACTACCAATCACCACTAATAGTCTAATTTATTTCCCTTCCTTTCTTCCTCCCTCCCTCCCTTCCTTCCTTCCTTCCTTCCTTCCTTCCTTCCTTCCTTCCTTCCTTCCTTCCTTCCTTCCTTTTTTTGAGACAGGGTCTCCCTGTGTTGCCTAGGCTAGTCTTGATCTCCTGGCCTCAAGTGATCCCAAAGCACTGGAATTACAGGTGTGTGCCATCGTATCCAGCCCCAATTAGATTTTTAAAATAAGACACAATCACAATATAAACCCAAACAATACATTATCCAACAATTTGCCTAATTGAAAAGCCCAGTATTTTTATGGAGGAACACATAAAAACTCATCAAAAGTTACAAATAAAGCTGACTAAATAGAGAGGCTTACTAAATTCATCTGTAGATTAAATGTATTTCCAGGCAAACTTCAGAAGGAAATTTTTATAAGCTTGAAAAATTAAAAGAAAAATTACAATTTTTAATTAATTAAAAATTGTAAATATACTACTGTGGATGTCTATGTGGAGAGTGTGAAGAAAAAATACGAATAGAAGATGAAAGAAAAATTAACTTTATAAAATAAATGGAGAGGGACATTGCAGGAACCAATGTGTGTGTGATAAGCTGAGGCAGAAGATCAATTTCTAAATTTATACACCTAGAAGTTTATAAGTTTTTAAAAAGACAAAGTCAGTAAATTATTTTACTCTTTAAAAGATTATCTTCTTTTTTTTTTTTTATCAGTAGCCTCACTTAGTGCATTTTTAAAATATATTGTTTCAATTTAAGAACAAACAACCAGCTATTTGGAAGGCTGAGGCAGAAGGATCGCAAGCCCAGAGGGTTGAGACTGTGGTGGCTGTGAGCATGCCACTGTACTTCAACCTGGGCGACAAGAGAGATACCATCTAACTCCAGTCAGGATGGCCATCATCAATAACTCAAAAAACAACAGATGCTGAAGAGGATGCGGCGAAAAGGGAACACTTCTACACTGTTGGTGAGAGTATAAACTAGTATAGCCTCTGTGGAAAACAGTGTGGTGATTCCTAAAAGATCTAAAAATCGACCTTCCATATGACTCTGCAATCCCCCTGCTGGGAATATACCTGGAGGGAACTCAAATCACTCTGTGAAAAAGATACCTGCACACATATGTTCATTGCAGCATTGTTTACAATAGCAAGAACATGGAACCAACCATGCTGCCCACTGAAAGAGGACTGGATAAAAAAATGTGGTACATATACATGATGGAATGTTACACAGCCATAAAGAAGGACAAAATCATGAACTTCACAGCAACCTGGATGGACTTAGAGGCTATAATACTGAACGATCTATCACAGAAACAAAGAACTGAGTATCACATTTTCTCACTCATAAGCGGACCTTGAACAATTATTGTAATACTATAAGAAAAAGATTGCAGTAGCAGGAAACTGCTGGGGGAGGAAGGGTTGGGATGCGGGATTGGCAGTAGTGGGAATCTGCTGGGGGAGGGGGGCACACCTCATCAACAAGGGTACCTGCAAAATGAATATTTGTATACATAACACTGAATTGTACTCCACATCTTTAAAGTAAAAAAAGAAAACGAAAAGAGTGAAACTCTAACTTAAAAAAAAAGAACAAACAAAATATGCTACTTATGAAAGACAGTTCAGTTCATAAAATTATAGAAGTTTTTTTTTTGAGTTGATGTCTCACTCTTGTTACCTAGGCTGGAGTGCGGTGGCACACTCACGTCAGTAGGGCTCGGGCGATCCTTCCGCCTCAACTTTCCAAGTAGCTGGAACTACAGATACACGCCACCACTGCCAGCTAGTTTTTGTGATTTATTGTAGAGGGGAGGTCTCACCAAGTTGCCCAGGCTAGTCTTGAACCCCCGGGCTCAGGCAATCCTCTCGCCTTGGCCTCCCAAAGTGCTGGGATTACAGGCT
>NW_007252307.1:80762-94802 GCF_000164805.1 Carlito syrichta | reverse complement strand
TGCTTCCAGGTTCGTCGCAGGAAAGAAGGACTTCCAGAGCGTGTGTGATGGGTGTATTTGGCTCCCTGTCTCTGGTCAGCTCTCCACGCCGTAAAATAAATGCAACACCATTGGTGGTTGTTTTTCGCTTGTTTTTGTTTGTTTGTTTTGCTTGCTTTTTTTTTTGAAAGCAGGATTTATTGAGAGGACAGAAAAGATGGGTACGTATCCTTCGACATCTGCCCAGACCACAGAACGGCCAGCCCCAGGAGTGAAGCTTCACATAATTGTGGACTCTGGGTGATGATGATGTGTGGTGAGGGTTCATCCACTGCAAGAAGCGCTGGGGCTGTGGGGAGCAGGCGGCTGTGGACTCAGGCAGGTGGGGACCTTCTGTGTTGCCAGAATTTGCTGTGAACCTAAAACCACTCTAGGAAATAGATTCTGTCTTCAACCACAGCAACAAAACCAGAGTGAGGATGGGACAGGCTGATTGTGGTGCACTTACAAGTTGATAAAACATTTCTGGATGATGATTTAAAACACAGATTGTCAGCCTGTAATCCCGTGCTTTGGGAGGCCAAGGTGAGTGGATTACCTGAGCCCGCGGGTTCGAGATCCGCCCAGGCAACTTGGCGAGACCTCATCTCTAAATCAAAAAAATTAGCCAGGCGAGGTAGCGCGCGCTTGTAGTTCCAGCTACTCCGAAGGCTGAGGCAGAAGGATCACCAGAACCCAGCGGGTTGAGGCTGTGGTGGCCGGGAGCGGCCACTGCACTCCAGTCTGGGTAACAGAGTGAGACTCCAACTAAAAAAAAATAAATAAATAAAATTGAATCTTAAGTTCTCTGAGTCATATTTTATTCATCTGAGAAATACAATTTTAACATGTCCTTTAAAAGTGAGAATAGCACAAGTATATAGATGTAATGCAAAAACAGTTAAATTGTGCCTGTCGCATCATGCTTGGGAAATTGTATTTTCTCCTATACAGCAGGTATCATTTGTAATATCCAGTGAGATGTCACTTTAGTCAACTCTGGATTATCTGTGGGAATACATTGTAGTGTGTAGGAGAAGATACTTTACATCAGCCTATAGTTTAGTTCCTTTCTGGTCTCCCCACTCCATAACTTTGGAAGACCTGCTAATTATGAAATGTTAGACATATTTAAACGTTTTTTTCCTTGTCTACCTCATCTCCCTATGAAGGTAAAACAAATGCCATTAAAATCATCCATGAGGTGGTGCCTTTACAGCACCAGTGCAAAATTTTTTTCAAAAATTCCTAATCTTATTAGACAGTTAAAATTTTACTTGATATTGCAAATACTCAAAGAAAATGTAGCTTCTTGGTGTTTCCTAAACCTAATATTTCCCTCATGGTTTCTAACCTCCAGGGTAATGGAAGAAGCAAAGAAACCATCAATAACATTATTTTACCACATAAAAGAGTGATTTTGGTAGTTCATTTTCTTTTGAATGACTAAGACTCTTTTATGTCATATCTCAGTTTTTCAGATTTTTCCTCCATGACCTACGATGGTGCCAGGGTATACACAGACAGGGAATCACAAGACCTCATGACCTTGTGGTAATAATAGAGGAAGCAGTCTCAAATCTATACAGTGCTTTCTCGTGGGTTTCTGCCACAGTGTGGCTGGCTCCATTCTGGCCTTGTGTCCCTGGTATCCTTGGCGATCGATTAGGTCTCATCTGCTGGCACTCGTGATCTCCAATGAGATCCTGCACACTGTAGCATCGTATCTTAACCCGAGGCCTCTTTGCCAGTATATCAGCCGTTGTCTCAGCTGATCTAAGGCCCATCCCCGGGTGCATGGAAATATCGCTGGCCAGAGGAAGGCTCAGAGCTGCCTCAGGTTCATCACTTGTCACTTCCCTCTGCTAGGGTAGCCCTACGGCTCTCACATCACATTTGCCAATGCTCCGGGCTGTTTATTAAGCTCTGGGCTACGGACTGGGCATCTCCTAGAGGCCTGGGGCTTCACCCTGATTGTACACACGCAGACTCAAATCTTCGTTGACCTCTATAGGTAGCTAGATGTTTTGATAATTTCAATTTTAATGGCTTAATGCTTTTGATCCCTTGAAGTTGGCTCCAAGAAGGGATAAAAGTTAGAACTCTTTCATGTACCTTTTCTCTTTTCCACCATTTGTCACATATATTTATATTTTCCTTCTTATTTCTATACCCTCTCTACCTTGGGCTTATAGTAAAACCCCACGATCTGCTTCAAAGGTTGAACTCTTTAGGTTAATGAAAGGGAATAAGAAACACCTCTTTCTTAATCAAAATCCTTTGAGAAATTGAAATGTCATACTCTGGATTTTAAAAGTTTTCTTTCCTCCTTCTCTCCCTCTCCCCTTCCTTTCTTCCTTCCCTTCCTCCTTCCCTTCCCCACTTCTCTCTCTTTCTTTGTTTCTTTTTTCTCTGTATTTTTACTAAATCAATCTTAACATCTGCAATAGTGTAATATAAGCAAATATCTCTGGCCAAATAGGAAAGAATTCACATATACTAAAATATTAAAAAGAAGAATGCATAGATAGATAGATAGATAGATAGACAGATAGAAATAGATAATATGTAATTAGCTATTGTTATTCCACACTTGATTAGATAGGGAGATATGTAATATATAATGTGCTGTTGTTATTCCATGCTTGATTTTTGAAGGAATCTTAGGTGATCTTAGGAATCTTGTTCATTTTCAAAATACATGGTCAATGTGATTGATAGACAAGCTACTTGTTTGTGTTTAGTCACTTGCAGCCTTGTGAATGAGTCTAGTCAAGGGGCAGCAAACTATGGCCTGAGGTCAAAATTAACCTGTTGCCAGTTTTTACAAATAAAATAGTTTTGGAACACATTCACACCCATTTATTTATATACTGTCTGTGGCAGCTCTGCGCCACTGTGACAGGCCTGAGAAGTCTGCAGCATATATCATATGGCCTGCAAATTTGAAATATTTATCTTGTCCTTTACAGGAAAAGCTTACTGACTTCTGACCTAGTCTCTTGTTAGAGAGCACAAACTTTTAGAAGATCTTAGTGCAGAGATGGAATCAGCCTTCTAGTAATGTTCTTTAATTGATCCTAATTCTATCTTTGAGTGCCATGTACAGTGTGACTATCCAATTTTCCATGTGATAGTCCTTCAAATGATGAAGACCAAGCTTATGACCACATACAGGACTTATACTGCATGGACTAATACTTATAGTTCATTTATTCTTTCTTCAGCTGGGTTGCTAGACCTTTCAACATCTTGTTCTCTTCTCATAATTTTCTAGCAAATTTCCAGGGAAAACTTGTTTTCTTCAATATTCACAGAATATGTTTACCACTATATCTCTATGACATTGGTGGAAGTTCAATAGATATTACTGATTACATGAATAGAAACAAATTTTTGTAAAAAAATGTTAATATTGTATAAACTTTATTCTTTGATCACTCGTCAGATTTTTTTGTGGATCACAATACTATATGCTCTATACTATATGCTTTCCATCTTGATTTTTGTTGCAATATCATATCATAGGCATTGCATCATTATATATCCCTATGAAATTCAGTGTCTTCATATGTAAAATAAATAATGCCTACCTTGGTTTCAAAGCTAGAAGCCAGCTAGATTTCCCTTAAATCCACTCCAAATTTTTATTGGGAAGGGCAGATATTACAGTCACCAGATGTAAAGGTTATTAGTACCATTCCCGGCATATGTAATAGGTAAAGCTATAAGCACAAAAATAATCTATGTAAATGCAACTTAACTTTTCCTCTTGTAGGTTAACGTCTCTTTATAAATGTGGCATCTAAAATTAAACGCAAATACCTAAAAAAATGAACTGATCGGATTTGTATCATTTGATCTGTACATTCTATGCTCTTGATGGAGCCTCAGACTGCATTCATATTCACATTCGCAATCATATTCTCTCTTGCTCTCTGTCTCCATCTCATGATCTTTTGAGAAATGTGAACATTCTTCTCTCTCCCATTTAAACAACCATGCTGTTCTGATAGTTCTTTTTCCATGTAGCCATGCTATTCATTTAGTTGTTATTTGTGACATGAACAGCAGTTAAATTGAGTATCTCAGTTCTGCACTTCTGTAGTTGTTATTAAATTTATATTGTACTTAAAAACATTTGTATTTGTTTAATTTGGTTTTCTTAGTTTTATTCTGTTTAGTCTTTTTAAATTCATATTTTTTATACAATGCTCATCTATGTTTCCTGTCTTTGTTTCACTCACAAAGATGTTAAGCTTTTCATCTGTCATCATTCAAGTTTTGGCAAAATGTTCAAAAAGACGAAAGTCAATCCCGAAGAATTTCACTTGAAGTCTAGATTAAAATTCATTAACAAACACAGACAATGTAAAATAATAACATAATGAAAACAAAATAAATGCTAATGCTCAAAGATGTTTGCACTGAATTTCTTTCTCTATTTATTTCTATTACTTATAGATCATCTGCTCGATATTGTGTCCTAAATTTCTGCATTATTCAATGCCTAAATACTACACTGACTTAGGCACTTTGGCACATGACATTTCATCCTCCCAAAATTCTACGATAGATTATTGGAGAAGTGTGACTACAAGAAATTAAGCAACTGACTCAAGGTCACCAGGCCAGAGAAGGTAAGATCTGATTAAAACGGGATGTGATTAAACAAAGTGTGTCTCTTTAATCGCTAAGCTGCCCTGTCTTCAAATTTTCCTAAGACTGAAGTTCATGTAAAGCATCTAGAACAGGGATTGTAAACTTTTTCTCTAAGAGCTACATAGTAAATATTTCCCTCTTTGCAGGATACAGAGATGCAGCAATAACTCAACTTTGCTATGATAGCATGGAAGTAGCCATAGGTAAACAAATGTCTGTGACTGAGTTACAATAAAACTTTATTTACAAAACAGACAAAGAACTGGGATCATAGTTTGTTGACCCCTGATTTAAATGAAATGTGTCTACTTCTTTGTTCATTAAAGCAAAAGAAGTTTTGAGAAACTCTTTGGCCATCAAATAAATTCACTAAAATACAAAAGAAAATATTAAACATGCTATTTGTTTTCAAAAGGGAAAGAAATCAATCTTTATTTTAGTTACAAATCAACACCGGTGCTCTCATTTTACCTCCACATCTTACGGTCACATTTCAGGGAAAGAATGTGAGGTACCTTGAGAGTTGAGCAGGATGTCCACCGAGCAGAGCCGTCAACAGTGTGTCTTTGTTCATCTGTTCTCAGTTGTGCTACATCACAGTTTATCTGAACTGATTAAATGGGTTTATAGGTTATAGTCTCATTTTAACTAACTAGCCCTCACAAAGTAGAGAAATGGTTTAAAAGATTTTTGAATAGAAGCTGTAGATTAAAGATAATACTAATAAGGAAAACATAAGCAACAAGCACATGGCCGAACTGGCACTTCTTATGGTAAGATCTTTGCTAATCACATTGAGCAGTAAAAAAAAAAAAACAACAACAAACTAATTACATCTAACAATAAAGACAGATTTTTTAATTTAAGTTCATATTTTTCTATGAAATATTACTGATGTTAGAGGATGTAGATAATTTGGAAATATATATTAAATAAATACATGTGTACGATACTCTTTTCTTCCTCCTCTAATGTAGAAAATTATATAACCAAAGCCAGCTACAGACTATATTTTCCTCTGCAAAGTCTTTTTATATATATGTAAATATATTAATATATGTATACACACACATACATATACACAGACTTAGATTCAACATCTCTTCTATCTTCATTCCTTAGTATTATATTTTGTATCAGGATTTGTGGTAACCAGCCTCCAAGATGGTTCCCAAAGGCCTCACTGCCTGGTACTCACACTGTCATGTAATCACCTCCTCCCACATGATATCAGGGTTGAACTGGGTGGCTAATAGAATATGGCAGAAGTGATGGTGTGTTTTGAGTCCAGCTCATAAAAGACATTGTGGCTTCTGGTTGTGTCTATCCATCTATCTGTCTGTCTCTCTCTCTCACTCCCTTTCTCTCATCTCATGGACTGCTCATTCTGGGGGTAGAAAGCTACCATGCCATGAGGACACTTCAGCAACTTTATGGAGAGGTTCATGGAGTAAGGAACTAAGGCCTACTGCTAGCAGCCATGGGAGTGATACTTTGTGAAACAGACTCTCCAGCCCAGTCAAGCCTAGCTGACACACTAACTGCAACCTCACATGAGACCCTGAGCCAAAACCACCCAACCAAGCTGCTTCCAAATATCTGACCAACCCGAACCGTGAAATAATACGTTTTTATTGTTTTAAGCCACTAGGTTTTAAAATATTTGTTATTCAGGATGAACAACTAATATAATATTGTAACTTATGGAAAAACAAAATACAAACTAATGTACAACTATCTTCTCAATATTTTACCTAATATACTCCTCTTATCCAGTGTGAGAACCCAGTTTTTTATTTAACCTTATTCAGAAAATGTCTTTTGTCTCATTCTCTAATCAAAACAAATTTACAAATTATCCCATAAAATTTCTCCCTACCTTTCTAAGCTTTTTCCATTGATGCATCATTTCCACAAAGCTGCCTTGTGGTTCTTTCTCTCTCTTCTACAGATCTACTCCCCACACTTCTATTTTCTTTTTTTCCTATTTTGCTCAATAAATCAAAATGTAAGCATCCAAAGGGCGGTCTTGCTAGGTTTTCAAGTTTTCTCATTCTGCCCAGTGCTGAGCATCAACGTTTGATGACAGAATTTTACAACTAAAAAGGGCCTTAATTCAGAAGTCCTAACATTTGAAGATCCAGGAAGCAAGAAACCTCCCCAAGCCCAGGCAGAGTCCAGGAATTCTACTTCTGCATCTAGTCCTATCACCACATCTCTATTTTAAAATAACACATGATATTGGTGTGACAGTTAATAGCTGCAGAGCCGGAGGGAAAAGGTTTGTATCTAAGTCCATATTCTTTATGGAATTCTTTAAGTCCCTTCACAAACTCAATTCATGTTTATTGTTTTTATCGTGCCAAATATTCCATTTCTATGCAATAAGAACCATGTTTTAAAAAAAAGAAAATAAAGAAAATCAAGACGGGAGGAAGTTAGAGTCATGATTTATTTTAAGACCCATATTTTAAACAATGTTTCTCTTTCCAGATTTCTGGACACTTTTGTTAGAGAGAACACTCCACCTGCAGGGTTTTTTTCCTTGATCCTGGCTATAATTATGACTAATGATTTCCAGATGTTCTCTTTGTGGTGCATTTGTTCTCTGTGTGCATTTGGTGCCTAAAAGATAGGACATTGAAGGTAAAGACATGTGTATATGTATATATTCCAAATATACATGTGGAAATGGATATTTATATGCATACAGTAGGATTTCCATAGAAAGATAGGTATCTCAGTTGGTGGGACAAATCGCTCACCCACCGAGGAGAATGGATACCCATATGGAATACTCTGTTTTATGCATCCCTCATTCTTTGCATTCATTCTTTGATCAGGTTCCCTATAACTTTTTTCTCATAGAGAATTCTCTTATGATGGAGAGGTTTATGCAACAATTTCAATTGATTCTAGGATACAAAATGGAGTGGAACGGGCTGAAAGTACCATTTAAGAATTAGGGGCAGCTTTTCTAATTCTACCTATGCAATACATTATGATCAGCAGACACATAATAATACATATTTGCTGAATAATAAAAAGGTAATGCACCAGTGATAACTTGTGAATGCAAAGTTAGAGAGAAGCTTTTGTCAATATTTTACATCAACAATTTTCAAATATTTTTCTTCCATAAAAAACATGTCTCTTTCATATGACAGATAATATATAGGCATATCTAGAATTTTTTTGAAAATCTTTGCGATTAAGTAACATGCTTTAAGATTCATAAACATCAGTAAAATCCCCACATAAGGAGTATGTTATTGGTTAAATAGATGATAGTGTGTTATGCAGCATTTCTGTGATGTCCAGTTCAACTCTTCCTTTCAAGAATGCAAATATATTATGTTGTTTTAAAAAAACAAATTTGAATTTATTTGAATTTGAACAAAAAGCATCATTTATAATCTTTAGTCCTGTAAATATCAATTAGCTGTAAACATCTACATAGCTATGGATGATATAAGAGTGTAGGTTTATACTTTTGGTAAGAACATTTTACCTACCTGAACTGTTGGCTTTTAAAGTAATGGAATTGAATTAATACATTGAAAAATATCACTGTGGGGATTGGAAACTAGGTGACAACTTGAATAGATATCTGGGTCACTACTTACTTGAAAAATTCACAGAAGTTAGCACTAAACAGTGAATAAGGAATACATCTCAGATTCAGAGAGAACAGGGTTCAAAGATTAAATATTTGCTCTATTATTTACTAGTTATATGAAGTTGAAAAAGTTACTTAAATTCTCTAAGTTTCAGTATAAGTGGAAATAATAATTACATAGTTGCTGGAAATATTAAAATAAATAACTTAAGTAAAGCCCTTTGCAGTGTCCCATGCATGGCAGGCCTCTAATATATTCACTACTTCTCTTCCTGCAAATTGTTTCTTTTCTCCCATGTGCTTTGACTATTATCTTTTTATGTTGTGGGACATGATACCAAAATATGACTGTATGAGATTAGAATATGCCTCTTTAAATATGGTTTTATTGCATAAAGATTATTTTGAGCTGACTATTTTGAGAAACAGCAGAGGCAGGAAAAGTTCTAAAAACAGTATATTACCTTTTTGTAAGGGAAACATACATTTAGAAAGAAAATCTCTATTTGTAAGGATATCTTTGTTTCTGTACCAGGAAGAGAAACATGACGAAATCGCGAGACTCTTATCAATGGAGAATGCACCAAACCTTATTCTTGCTTATCTCGCTTTTCCTGGTTACCTTCTTGTAACTTGCCTCCTCCACACATTCATTTTTCATTGTTTTAGTTGGAGATGCTACATAAGTCAAAGTAGTAGGCCACTTCTTTAAGATTTACTCATTTCCCTGGGTGTCTCCCATGTATATATGAGATAGACATGTTAATAAACTTCTGTTTGTTTTTCTCTTGTTAGTCTGTCTTTTGTTTCAGGAACCCCAGCAGAGAATTTAGAAGAGTCGAGGTGTAGGAACTCAGAAAATAATATTCCAAAGAATGGCACTTCGGCATCTGAGTACATTAGACTAAAAAAAACATGGGAAGGGCCTCAGAGGCAGCCTCAGAACAAAGGTCACCCTGACCGCCTCCTGCCCTCCTGCTTCTCAATCTTTAGTCTTCTCTGAAGCGAGTATAAAAACCAGAAGTCCTCTTCCCATGGGATCAGAGCGACCTGGAACCCCTTTTCTTCAAAGCCTGCCATAAAACTAGAATTATTACTCCAATTCTCCTGCATCTTTCTGTCTAGGAACTGACCATAAAGAGATTCTCTGGCCTATATTAAAAAACACTTTGCCAGAGGGTCTTGTCCTTTATCCAGAAGGAGAAAATGTTGCACAGAGAGGTCAAGAAGAATCTGAACAGACAGACCTTGCTGGGTTCCCTGTCTTCAGGCTATTACATTAGATCATTCCCTTCTTATCCAATCACATTTCTGCATGGTTGTCCACTCTTCATTGAATCTAATCGTAAAAATGAGCAGTTTTTCCTTAGGTCTTTGGGTCTTCATTCTAAAGGCTATTATGTCACATATAACCCTGATTGAAGAAATATGTTATACCTTTTTCTGTCAGCCTATTTTGTTAAAGAAGTGTTGGCCATAACCTTTAAGAAGGATGAGGAAATATATCATATACTTTCTAGCTCTACAAGGTAAAATTACTTTTTTCCACCCCTACACTGCCCAGCACCAATTCCCATTCTTTTTTTATGCTTTCTCAAGTTTCACAAGAGTTGGAAGATTGGAAACTGCTTTTCTGAAACTCTCTTGCAGCTAGGATTCTGGATGAAATTTGCTCCTGTCAATGAGCTATACTGGCAAAAAATTTGGAAAGTGTGAGGATGATAAGGGTAACTTAACCCCTGACTGTGGCAATGCCTGACTAACCACTTTAGAAATATGAACTATTGCAAGTCTGGCCCCCACCACTGCCAATGACCAGGTTTGGATTTCTGACTTGGCAGTAGTTTCATGAAGCTTCCCAATCTCTGGGTGGGAGCAGTAGCTTCAAGAACTCTGCATCACAGCAGTATAAGTAAAAATATAAAAACCTGACTTTTGCTTTACCATTTTTCCAATAATTTTGTGAGTACTCGGAGGAATTCGGGACACACTACTACAAAATATGACACCTTGGCACTTGAGAAAACAGTAAACTCCAAAAGGTCATTCTCACCTTCTCACCCTTCTTTCCCAAAGCAGGTGATAACACTTAGGAATGATTTTCTGACCTTCTCCTGAAGTAGATCATAAGACCCTCAACCAAAACATGCCCTCCTTACTCAGAAGAAAGGAACATCTTCCTAGCTAAAAACATGGAGAAACAGAAATGAATCTGAAAAAACAGACCTTGCTAAGTCCCCCCAAGATTATTGCCATTAGATTATACTTTTGAATCCAAACATACTTCACTTCATCAAAACTTGAATAACAAATACACAGGCCTTTCAAGACCAGCCTGGGCAACATGATGAGACCTTGTCTTGACCATTAAAGAAAAAAATTAGCCGGGCGTGGTAGTGCACGCCTGTAGTTCTGACTCCTTGGAAGGCTGAGGCGGAAGGATCACTGGAGTCTAGCAGGTGGATGCTGGGGTGGCCGTGAGCGTGCCACTGCACTCCAGCCTGGGTGACAGAGTGAGACTCCAGCTTAAAAAAAAAAATACACAGGCTTACCAATTTCTTTGGGACTTCATTGCGTTATAAAGACCTTCGTATGACATAAAATTTATTACATACATTTGTATGATTTTTCCTGTTATTCTGCCTTTGTCAGTTTTCCTTTCAGACCACATCAGGGCTCCTAAAAGGCTTGAGAAAAATCTTTTCCTCCTTTACACACTTAATTCTCTGTATTAAGTCATTCTGCTCTTAAAATAGCTAGGGGGTTTTCTGCACTGAACCTTGAGTAATATACCATGCTAGGCCTCAAACATGTTCTAGACACTGGGAACTTAAATTAGAAAAAGATCTTTTTCTCCATCTCAACAATGTCATAGCCTAGGGGATAGGCAACTCCATCATCAGAAAAATCAGTATCTTTTCATTATTCACAAGGAAAACTGTCTCTGGAGAACACTGCATTTAGAAAAAATTAATAACTTTGGTAAACTTTTTAATTTCTCATTTTCTCAGAAGTAATTAAGCCTATCTTTGCATGCTTTATTAGGACTAGGCATTGATTATACTGGTAGACATAAGCTAACAAAAATTTTCTACCACTTACCATTCTTACCACCTTTGACCTCTACTGCAATCTAATTGTGAAAACTAGAACACACCTTGAACTTGAATCAACCTGATTAGGGCCATAAGTATAATGTTATGATCATACTGATAGCATTTACTATAAAATCTTAGATTTTTTATTGCTTCCAATTAACGAAGTTTAAAAAGCCCAAGTCTAATGATAAACATTAATGCAATATAAACAACTATAAAAATGAACAAGTTAAAGAGGCCCTGTAGGTCTCTTTATTTCCTTTTCTTTTTCTGTCCCTTCCTTTTCTCTTTCCCCTCCTCCTTTTCCTTCCCTCCTCTCCCTTCCCTCTTCTTCTTTTCTTTTTATAAATTTAAAAGTCAGGGCTTGAGTGATTTCCTCACATCTCTTAAAGCTCTGGCATTCTGTTTCTCTATTTAAGAAAAAAAAAAAAGCTCTTGTTCTGCAGGGATTTTATCCAAAATATTCTTTATAGTTCTGGGAATGAATATAATCCTTTCTCACTTACTATATATACCCTTTATACTCATTATATATTTGTTCTAGTTTCTGTCCTTACCGAGAATTTACATTGAAATAGCCCCATAAGCAGTCATTTACGAATAATTTTTTTGTCATAGATTTCTGTAAAAGTGAACAACATTGATAACTTGATGACTTATCTAAGCCAGGATGGATTAGATAAAGTATAATGTGAACCTATGTTAGGTACTCCTTGGAGTACCAGGTTGAGAATCTGTTTCAGGCAAAGTCTGGCATCAAGGAAAACAGTGACATGGTCTTTTGGTGATGGCTGTGGAAAACACAGTTGCAATAGAGGAAAGGGGCAGCACATACCATCTTTAGTCTAAAATTCAGGTATTCAGTCATTCCTGCCCTTAAGAGGAGCTGGCGGGCCGGTTCGGTGGCTCAGCCTGTAATCCCAGCACTCAGAGAGACTGAGGCGAGAGGATTACCTGAACCTGTGGTTTCAAGACCAGCCTGGACAACTTGGTGAGACTTCGTCTCTACAATAAATCTTACACACACACACAAACTAGTTAGGTGTGGTGATGTTCATCTGTAGTTCCAGCTACTTGGAAGGCTGAGGTGGAAGGATCACCTAGGCCCAGCAGGTCAAGGCTGCCGTGGCCAGAAGCATGCCACTGCACTCCAGCCTGGGCGACAGAGTGAGACTCCAACTCAAAAGAAAAAAAAGGAGCTTGCAGCTAGCTTAGCTTTCAGCCCACAGATGGTGATGGGATGCAGATGTGTGTTTTTCGCCAGCTTTCAGGTGGTGCTAATGCCGCCACTCTGTGAAGCCCACATGGAACAGCAAGACAGAGGACACTATATTTAAGAAAAAGCTCACCTTACCACTTTTCTACAGGGGTGAGATAAACCATCAGACTAGTTCCCAAAGACAATAAAGGACGTATTGTCTGGAAAGAAATAAAGCCAAGAGGAATAAATTTGAAGAAGAATTAGTCCTTTGGAATGAATGTGTCTTTATATTATGACAAGAAAAGTTAAGTTAGGTCTAAGCATACCTATTCAGTGTTTCTAGTTGCATCTTGAAAAATGGAAATGCTTTTAAAGAGTGATTTTTTTTTTTTTTTTTGAGTTGGAGTCTCTGTCACCCAGGCTGGAGTGCAATGGCACACTCACGACTACCACAGCCTCAATCTGCTGGGCTCAGGCAACCCTTCTGCCTCAGCCTTCCAAGTAGCTGGAACTACAGGTGTGTGCCTCCATGCCTGGGTTAGAATTTTTAAATTCTGTGCCTGTCCTTTTTTTTTTTTTTTTTCATTGTGTGCTATTTTCAGTTTGATAAAAGTTATCTAAGAATATCAGTTTCTCTCCCTTAGGTCAAGATGAATCAAAGAAAAACAGTTTCTATACCTGGGAGTAGCGGGACACGGTGCACAATTTTGGCCATAAAAAAATAAGGTGTCAGAGTCTTGTAGAAGACAGGAACTCAGAGGTGCAGAATACAAAACAGCAACCACGTAATTAGCTATCAGTCCTTACTTCTCATTGGACATTCCAAAAAATATTTTTTACATAATTTTTGAAAAGTTGTGCTGTGTTGTATTAATGAAGAAGGCATATGTTTTGTGAGCATCTGTTTTGTGACCATCTCTACCCCTTAACAAAGAAACAGCCTTGTCTTAATTTGCATGTTAAATAGCTGAGGACCGATACTGGCAAACACTCCAAATAAGAAAGTATAAGTAGTGTGATCAGGAATCGTGGGTGCTTGTTGACTTTATTCACAAACAGTAAGTATCTTTTTCCTCTAAGCAGGATTTTATGCCATGAGTAGAAGAGCAATAGATAAAATTTTGATTAGAAATGCAATCGAGGGGCGAGGCTGGGTGCGGTGGCTCAAACCTGTAATCCCAGCACTTTGGGAGGCCAAAGCAAGAGGGTTACCTGAGCTCAGGTGTTCGAGACCAACCTGGGCAAGTTCTCTACAATAAATAAAAAAATAAACCAGGTGTGGTAGCCTGTGTCTATAGTTCCAGCTACTTGGAAGCCTGAGGCAGAAGGATCGCCTGAGTCCAGCAGGTCGAGGCTGCGGTGGCCACAAGCGTGCCACTGCACTCCAGCCTGGGCGATGGAGTGAGACTTCAACTCAAAAAAAAGAGGAGAGGAGAGGAGAG
>NW_007252307.1:0-80742 GCF_000164805.1 Carlito syrichta | reverse complement strand
GGGGAGGGAAGGAGAGGGAAGGGGAGGGAAGAGGAGAGGAAGCGGACCCTCAACATTGACCATAATACTATAAGAAAGGGATTGGCAATAGCTGGAAATTGCCAGGGGAGGGAAGGGGGACACATAACATCAATAAGTACCTGATCTCAAACCAGGGGAAGTGGGGACCAAAGGGAGGCCCAAACTTTATCTGTATGATAACCCACTTGTATATCTAATCCTGAACTGTACTCCACATCTTAAAAAAATTTTTTTAATGCAGCTGTTTGAAATTCAAGTATATGAATGACATTTAAATATGTATGTTTTATATACTAGTGGAAAAATTATGGCAAAACCTGCTAACTACTGGTTATTTTTTTCAAACTGTAGATTGGTATTGAAGCGTGCGCGCGTGCACACACACACACGCACACATACACACATTTACAGACTACATTTGAGCTACAACAAATTACAGATATATTTCACTAAATATTTTACTGTAGTTGTTCAGGGTTTTATTTCTTCTGGGCCTAAGTTTCTTATAAGCATATTAATGAAGTTTCTAAAGAAACCAACGTCTATGGGCCCCCAAGTTAATTCTAGATGTGACAAGGTATCCACATCAATGTTACTCTCCCAATTTAAAAGAATTACTATATCTTACCAGAAGGATACATTTGCAGGACTTTAGGTTTAGTTTCAATCAGTGAGAATTTCCTGTTGAAGTAATGTCTAATGTGTGACGGACTTCAGCAGGAGTCTGGAAGGAAATCATGTTACTTTCCTTGTAGTTTCATAAGGTACTACATGAAGATAGGCAAGTTTAGGGTGTATCTAGACATTGTAAACATTCCTTAATCCTATTCACAAGCCTTCAAATGATTTGTCCCCTAGTATATGTAAGTAAAATTTGAGTATTAACCCCAAAATATATTGGAAAATGAGTACTAATTCTGTTTTCCTCTTCCTGCCTTCCTTCCTTATTGCTTTCCTTCTTAAATTTTTTTCTAAAGAAACTGTTTATAAATGAAATCTCCCATCACCATGAAAAAAAATGAAATGAAAAATACATATTCATTATTTAGAAGCAGACAACAATCTCTTAAACAGTGCTAGTCCCATGGGAGAACCTCTGTTCACATTTCAGCATATTTTGCTCATTGCTTGTAGGCTAAATTTTTAAAAATCTTTGCAGCAATTTCAAAAAAGAGCAGAAATATGAAGTTAGACTTCCAGAATTATTCTTTTTGCATAAAAGCATATTGTATAGCAAATTTACAATCCAGATTGTCATTTTAATTGTCTAATTTTTTTCTATGTGGGTTTTACTTATATGTTACACATATTCATTCTTTTCTCTTTCAAAACTTAATTTGATCAAATTTTTTGAAATTGCAAATCAAAAGCATTAGCGCCCCCTAGTGGTATAATGCAGTCTAAGCACAAAGGAGTGCTCTCTATAAACTTGCCTCAATCTTTCTTTCATTAAATCCCTTTTAAATAACATGTATAATTTAAAATCTCCTATTTGTAACATGTACTTTCAAATATATTCTGGTAATTTCCAAATGCAAATGGGTAACATAAGGCATTTCAAAAAAGGGTCAAAGTAATAGGTGGTTTAAAAAAGAACTTTAAAACTTTGTTACATATTTTTCATATTAGCACTCTAAACAATATATTTCTCCTTCTCATTTTGTGATAATAACAGCAAACGTTTCAATAACAAGTTAATTTTTGAAAAGTAGATAGAATTCATCAAACGAGCGTATGAATCAGCTAAGATTTTGATAAAATGCTAGTTCTCATTTAATAGGTTTGAGTGGGGCTTGAAATTCTATATTTCTAATAAACCCCTTGAAGCTACTGATTGTTGATTCAAGTAAAACATTTTGAGTAGTAAGTAGGTAACAGAATATTTACTTTTTTTGTTTAAAGCATTTCAAAATATTATAAATATTCTATATGATCTGCTAAATAATAAAGATATAATCCTTTGGGAAATAATTGCACTTTGAAAATACAAATACGGCCAGGCTCGGTAGCTCAGCCTGTAATCCCAGCACTTTGGGAAGCCGAGGCGAGGGGATTGCCTGAGCCCGAAGGTTCGAGACTAGCCCGGGCTATTTGGCGAGACCTCGTCTCAACAATTAAAAAAAAAAATAGCTGAGTGTGGTAGAGCACATCTGCAGTTCTGGTTACTTGGAAGGCTGAGGCGGAAGAATCGCCGGAGCCCAGCAGGTCGAGGCTGCGGTGGCCGGGAGCATGCCACTGCACTTCAGTCTGGGCCACGGAGTGAGACTCCAACTCAAAAAAAGAAAAGAAAATACAAACACTAGTAAATTAAGTGATTTGTATGCAGCTTAATATGCTATTTTGTATTAATAACCTCGCAGGAAATTTTCAAATTATATCTGTGAAAATTTTATGCTTTTTTGATTTACAAATGAGAAAATCAGAAGTGATTTTAATATATATTCTCAATTAAACGTTTCTTGCTTATTATATCTTCACAAAAATCTTTTCTTAAGTTAAAAGTCAATTAGGCCTTTCTGGGGGCTGACGACCTACCCACGAGAACATGCCTCTCTCAAAGGACTTCCTTCAACCCTTTCCAGAGAAGGAGAAGAGGAAACAAAAGAAGTGCCTGGTGCAGAGCTCCTTCTCCTACTTCATGGACGTGAAATGCCCAAGATGCTATAAAATCACCACGGTCTTCAGCCGTGCACATACAGTAGTGTTGTGTGTTGGCTGCTCCACTGTCCTCTGTCAGCCTACAGGAGGAAAAGCAAGGCTCACAGAAGGATGTCCCTCAGGAGGAAGCAGCACTAAAAGCACCCCAATCAAGATGAATGGGAAGCCATCCCAATAAACTCATTTTGGATTAAAAAAAATCAGTTAGAAAAATGAATTTTGACCACAGAATTTTTATCAGCACCAAATGTCCAAGGTATAATGCATGTAGCCGAGTGCTTGGCGCACAATAAGAACACTGTAAATTTAAGCTATCATTACATCATTCCACCGGATACATTATGCACACAAAGTCTCTAACTATAATGGATTTATTAATTATTGTGTAGACAACTATATTGTAAGAATTGTGGCTATAAGAAGTGGGCTAGGGACACTCTGCCTACTACCTATGATATTAAACAACCATTTTAAAGACTTTTGATTTCATTAGCTTTCCATTTCTAATTTTGCACTGTTTAGAAGGAAAAACCTACTTGAATGTTATCTAAATACATTTACTGTTTGTGTTTTATCCTTTACCACAGAGTATTGAAAGCCTGAAATCCTCATGGAGAGGTTATTGTTTTTTTTAAATGCTTCATTATCATAATAATGTTATTCTAATAATCATTTCTAGAGGAGCAGATAACATACAGAGTAATATATGTGTCTTTAAAAAGAACATTTAATTGGTGATAAGTATATGATCTAATATCTTGAATATTGGGGTAGGAATAAAAGCAAGACTATTATAAAGTTCCTAGAAAAATTTGGGATTGGCAACCATTTTTGATGTCCAAATAACACGATTTTAAAAAAAAAATAGAAGTGGTGGGAAACTGCCAGGGATGAGTGGGCACACCTCATCAACAAGGTACCTGCATAATGAACATTTGTATACCCAACCCTGAATTGTGCCCCACATCTTTAAAATTAAAAATTAAAAAAAAAAAATGGGAAACAGGAAAAAACCTAAACGCATTATGCTAGCTCATCATAGAAAAAAACCCATATATTATCATTCAACTTGTCCAAATTAGGAAATCAAAGTTTCTAGAGGCAAATAATTTACTTTGTCAGTAGAAGCCAATGACAAAACTTGGTTAAGACTCCCCAAATTGATATAAGATCAGGAGCCACAGCTCTTGAATGCGGGTGTAGACCCTTTAAGGCACCCAGCATACGAAAGAATCATCATATTGCTTCTGTTCACTTGCAACATAGGACTCCAATAAAAGACCACCTAATTTTGGATGATCAGTGCCCATAGTAGGGGCTGGACATCTTAGTCCTGAGACATGTCTAGGATGAGTCATCATTGTGTATGAGTTCTAGAAATGACACACTTCTATTCTGACAAATTTCATTCTTTCTATTTCAGTTATTTCAAAGTTAAAAAATGAGTACCCAGCTCTAACGACAATTTCAAACTCCTGTCCAATGTACGGCTGCAGTCTGTAACACACATGAAATTGAAAACACGAGTAGGTAGCAATATAACACAAGTACTTTAGGAAGTGACAGCATGAAGGCTTAGAAAACTACACTACACTGTGGATAGTGCCAAAAGTCGCAATATAAACTGAAGAGTAACAACCTAACAAAAAGAGCGATTAGGAGGAAGTAGTTGATATAAGTTACCTTCAGCTTTAGATATCTATTTTTACACTGATTTAGGTGTCTAACTATTTTATGGGCGTTTAAAAATAATTCACCAAGCATGAGTGTATCATATTAGTTGCCTAAGTGCAAGACATATTTATAAGTGAAAATCATACCCTTATGACACTCTTGTGCCTGTCTCCTAATGCCATTTCCAACTTTTAATGATTTGTATTTCTTCCTCTGCAGACATAGGATAATTAATACAGAAATGTCGTTTTGAGTTTAGATTTTACAAAAACTTATTATTTTACTTATAATCGTTTCCAGCTGTGAAGTTACGGAGTTAATATTTATTCAAATTTCTATACATATACAATTTAGGGATTTACTTCCTATTTGCTTTTTGAAGAAGAGGAGGAAATGTTTCACCGAGGAAGCCCTTAGCAAGAACAGAAAAATCTTTCAGTATGGAGCTATTTGAACTATTTTCTACTTTTGAAGAAATTACCAGTATTTTTGTTCTTTCTTTGTTTTTTTCTTTTTCATCAGAGTCTCACTCTGTTGCCCAGGCTGGAGTTATAGTGGCACGCTCATGGTCACCAAAACTTTGACCTGTTGGGCTCAGACGATCCTTCTGCCTCAGTTTTCCAAGTAGTTGAACTACAGGCGTGCACTATTATGCTCAGTAAAAATTTTTTGATTTATTATAAAGATGAGGTCTCGCCAAGTTGCCCAGGCTGGTCGTAAACCCCCCTGAGCTCAGGCAATCCTCTCGCCTCAGTCTCCCAAAGTGCTGGGATTACAGGTATGAGCCACTGTACCCAACTTGATGTCAGATTTTTGACCAACAAAACCATAAAATATAATTGAATTTCAAATAAGATCTTCCATAGGTAGAATAGTAGCCTGTCATGCATATGTTTTAAGTTGATATGAAATGGAAGACACATGCATGCACTAAGTTATTACCTGTAAGGCAAAACCGGGAACTAATGTTCTGCTATTCTGATTCCACTATAGGTAAAATTCTATACAATCTATAAGAAATGTTGTTTACTCTACCATTCCAAAAATTTTAAAACACTCTAAAATACAATGGAGATGACCATTGCTATATACTAGATTTTTTTCAAGTGGGAAAATACCTTGATTTCAAGACCCTGAATAATATTCTCAATTAATTTTTGAGCAATATGAAATAATACAGAATAGGTGATATGCTAGTTAGGTGAATAAATTCTGATTGAACAATTATATTCAGAGAATATCACATAATCATGAGGCATAATAAGCAGTGGTAAAATTTCTAGTAGCTTGTCATAGCACTCACTTTTTATCATTTTCCTCAGTATCTTGGATGAAGGTAAATATCTCACCTATCATACTTACATATTTATGCAGATGTCAAAATAGCAGCTAATGCTTTTAAAAAATGAATAAAAATTTAAAAGATCTGATAGAACTAAGTTAGCAATTCATAAAACATATTAAGCAGAACACCAGTTTTATGTCAGTATATTACCCCAAAATAACTCAGTAGTCCAATAAATTTGGAAAATGTTAGGTAAATAAAGTTTAAATTGGCTTCTTTACTGTAGAACTTCTAGAAACTTTTGAGCACCTAATACTCACTGAAAATCTGCAAGACAGGAATATAATATAAATACTTTTACAAATTCATTTGACCATAGACTTTTTTTTTCCTTAAGGAACATCACATCGGACTAATATTTCATGAGATGCCCTTTTGATAGTTCAATAAAAATGCCTAAATGACTAAACTTGAACATCTAAAAAAGTCAAATGTGACATTAAACAACATACAAGATACAAATTCCACAATACTGCTGCATTGAACAATTCTAGGGGAATTCACATAATTGTATTTGATGTAGAAGCATGTCCTTGATAGTATGCAAATAGGGTTATGCAATACCAGCCTTAAGTTTCCAAAATATAGAAGTAGATGCACTATATTGTTCAGGCCACCACATTTTTTTCCTGGATGTCATTTTATAGCTAAGGCAGGCCTGTATCAGTCAGCTATTACCGTAACAAACAACAAGAAAATCGTATTTGCATACAACAAGTAAATGTTTCTTTCTCACGCATCTGCAGGTCCATTGTGACAACTCTGCTGATCTCAGTTGGGCATATCTGGGAGCCTGGCTCCAAGCTGCCGACTGAATCTGGTTGAACTCCATGTGGTTCTCATTCTTCCTTGGACTAGCCATCCAACTGGCGCCTATTCTCTGCTTATGGGGATGACAGAGATACATAAGGGTAGTGGAAACATGGAGGCTTCGGAAGACCTGGTCTCAGAACAGGTACTCTGTCATTTCCACCCACCTTTCTTCAATGAAAGCAAGAGAAAAGACACAGCTTAAACTCAAGTGTTGGGGGGAGCAGTACATTCTGAGTTTAGAAGGAAGACTATACAAATACATAGCTAAGTGTATGAATAGGGATAAAGACCTAAAACCAATATTCAATAGAATATAATATTTAACTAGAGTAGGCCATGAAGAGACATGGATAGAGAGAGCCCTAAAACTAGAACATTGCAGTGTCAAAGAAATTGAGGATGTTTAGCATCAGGAAAGAAGACTTGGAGAAGCCATGTTAACTCTTCTTGAGTATTTGAAGGGGTGACCATGAAAGAGATCTCAGTTTTAGTGAAGGGTGCCTCAGGAGACTGAAATAACAGAAAGGCAAATTCCAACCCTAATATAAAAAAAACAGGGCTTTATTATCATTATCCATGATGTTTTGAAACACATAAAATCTGTCAAATTCAAAGTAATGACCATCACAGTGCAATCCTGCCAAGCTCAGCACTTTCAGGAACCAGACAGCAGGCATAAAACCCAAACGTATTGTTTATGGGGCACTAAAGCACAGTAATCAAATCTGGGTAAATAGGAGTCAGATACATTTAAGAGTACCCCAATGCATAGTTTTAAGCTGCGCAATATATTTCTGTAATCTTATAAGAAGCAAAACTACCATACACACGGATAAAAAGGAAATGGATTTTTATTTCTGGATCATCAGTATCAGGATTACATACGTGTGTATATATGTATAAATTCTGAGAATTATATTAAAATGTGTATATTTTAGACATAGTGAACATAATAACACCGCAAAACAATCCCAAAATGTTTATGCGTTCATGAGGTGGAAAGGTCAGATAGATAATGTCAACGTGCATAGCTAGAACACAGTTTTAATAATATCTTTTAGTAGAAAATATTAAAAAGACAAATGATCTCATTTGGGAAGACCAATTATCATTTTAAGCTATTGTTTAACAATGTTTTTGTTTAAAATACTACATATAATATACTATATAATATGTATGTATAGCCATGTGCCACGTAATACCATTTCATATGTGTCACCGATGGGCCACATATGTGACAGTGGTCCCATAAGATCATAAAACTGTATTTTTACTGTATCATTTCCATGCTTTGATACATAAATACTTACCATTGAGTTATAATTGCCTACTGTATTGAGTACAGTAACATGCTGTATAGGTTTGTAGCCTAAAAGCAATAGGCTGTAACCGTCTAGGTTTGTGTAAATACACTCTGTGATGTTCACACAACAATGAAATCACCTAATAATGCTGTTTCTCAGAACGCATCCCTGTTGTTAAACTATGCATGACCTTACATATTATTTTGCATGTATCATTATTGTTAGCATTCAAAAATTCATGTTTGCAGATAGAAGCCTTAGTCAATAAGTTCATATACCGAAATCACTGTAAGCTATATAAATAAACACAACTTTGGCATTAAGACATAAAGTCTGATTTGCAATTTTTCTATGCCTTTTTTCTACTTTTATGCAAGTGCCACTTGTTTAAAAGCCATAGTATACGAGCCATAATAAGCTTGTATAATCTTGCACACCAAAGCATGTTTCTTGATCTCTTTTTTATACTTATTCGCAGGCACACGGGTACCTACCTACATTGTGCTGACCCACCAACACCACAGTAAGCACAGCAGGTTTGAGGACAGTTTTCAAGGGCCGGGCTCGGTGACTCAGCCTGTAATCCCAGCACTTTGGAAGGCTGAGGTGAGTGGATTGCCTGAGCCCACGGGTTCGAGACCAATCCAGGCAACTTGACGAGACCTTGTCTCTACAATAAAATTTTAAAACATTTTTTAAAAAATTAGCCAGGCATGGTGACTCATGCCTGTAGTTCTGGCTACTTGGAAGCCTGAGGCAGAAGGATTGCCGGTGCCCAAGGTTGACGCTAGGATGGCCGTGAGTGTGCCACTGCACTCCAGCCTGGGTGGAGTGAGGCTCCAACTCAAAAAAAACAAAAAACAAATAGCTTTCAAAGTATCTTACAGACTGTGGGTGTTCAATACCTATTTTTAGATGAAAGGAATGGCAGACAATTCCTTCTACACTTGACATTGCATCCTTTCTCACAGTTATGTTTAACTTCAGAGCAAGTAGACTAAAATGGAATCCTTGACTACAAAGGTCCCCAAAATGACTTCCCTTCTGGTGATTTAATTATGAACAAATTAAGCATGATGCCTCATTATGCAGGAAAGAGACATGCCAACAAATGAATTTGGCCCTGTGACTAAATAGTATAGGAGTAGCCAAAGGCACAGGGCATTTCCTTTCCATGAAGGAAGTGGCTGATTGGCACAGCTTTCTTGCCATCACTGAGATTGTCCACATGTGTGTTCTAGATGCTTTGTTCCCAAGAGTGGACAGGTTTCTTCCTCCAGGACTCTGTTCTTCTCTGTGTCATAGTGCCATTTCCCAGTGTTGCCCTCGAATGGTCAAATCTTTTTCCCTCAGCCTTCATGATCGGACAGAGAGCGACAAAAGTGCCCATTCCATTCTCATTCATAGAGGAAAATTCTTTTCCTCCAAGCTTCTGTGGAAAGAACTGTGCCAGACACTTATCATGCACTACCTCATTTAGGACTTTTGGTCATTTGTATAAGTATTATATTATAATTTCCAATGTAAGGAGAAGATGCCAAGAGTTAAGTTGGCACTTCTCATACCTTAATGTGCACACATACAACAACTGGAACTTGCTAAAATCTAATAATGATTCAGCAGCTCTGGGGTTGGAACTGAGATTCTGCATTGCTTGCAAGCTCCCAGATGATGCCAATGTTGCTGGCTCGGGGACACTCTGCGTAGCAAGAAGTCAATGACTTCTTGCAGGGAAAAACTGTGAACTAATGTGCTGGTTTTGAAGTCTGTGCCACTAACAGTGACCCAAGGTATATTTTGAGCTGTGTAGAAGTTAGGCTGGAGAACTTTAGCTAATATTAGACACATCCCAAACATTCACAATGAGGTTGGTTTGCAATTTTTTGTTAGCATGAAGATTGTTCCCCTAACCACAAAATAGCATGAAGCATATATTACTGAAGATTGACAATCACTGGGTTACTTTATCTGGGTGGGACATGAGTTTCCTGTTATTGTTTCTGCGGTTGAATGTGTTTGTACATTAGTCAGACCCATGAGGGCAGGTAGGGAAGTTTCCTAAGGATTAACAGAAGATAGTAAATGGGAAACAAACAAACAAACATATATATAAAATGAAACAAGCATCAATGATGAAGATCATCTCAAAATTTAAATTTTCTGGCAAGGGCTTGGTGGCTCAGCCTGTAATCCCAGCACTTTGGGAGGCCAAGGCGAGTGGATTGCCTGAGCCCACGGGTTCAAGGCCAACCTGGGCAACCTGGTAAGCCCTCATCTCTACAATAAAAAAAAAAAGAAAAAAAATAGCCAGGCATGGTTGTGTGCACCTGTAGTTCTGGCTACTCTGAAGGTTGAGACGGTAGGATCACTGGAGCCCAGCAGGTTGACACTGGGGTGGCCATGAGCATGTGTGTCACTGAACTCCAGCCTGGGCGAAGGAGTGAGACTCTAACTCAAAAACAAAAAACAAAAACAAAAAAACTTAAATTTTCTTAAGCTGAATTCAGTTTCAGAACTATAGCCTTGGCTACCACTCTGTGTTCAAGTCATTTCAGATTTTCCCTCTGGGAATCATTCTGATACTGTGAATTACCTTCAATATAGAAAAATGTGGGCTTCTAACCAATTATTTTGAGGATATTAGGAAATATGAGATAGTGGGGAAAAAAAGGAGTGAACAATGAGAAGAGACTCAGTCTGAGAAAAACTGACAGAGCAGCCTGAACAGGGGTTCTGGTGCTGGTAATTTCTTTTTTCTTTTGAGTTGGAGTCTCACTCTGTCACCCAGACTTGGAGTGCAGTGGCCGCTCCCGGCCACCGCAGCCTCGACCTGCTGGGCTCTGGCGATCCTTCCGCCTCAGCCTTCCAAGTAGCTGGAACTATAGGCACACACTACCACACCCAGCTAATTTTTTTTGATTTATTGTAGAGATGAAGTCTCGTCAAGTTGCCCGGGTGGGTCTTGAACCCGCGGGCTCAGGCAATTCATTCACCTCAGCGTCCCAAAGCGCTGGGATTACAGGCTGAGCCACCGAGCCCAGCTTGGTGCTGGTAATTTCATCAATCACCTTTCTTTTTTTTGAAGTTCATTCAATTCTTCAAATAGATTTTTAATACAAAAGGAATTTAAGTGCACTACAGAGCCAGCTTCTAAAATACTAAAATCAGCTGTATTTGTCCTCAAGACTATTTTAGAAGCTGAGGGAAAGGCAGCAATGTTTAAACTTTAATGACACTGACTGACATTGTCCTCTGAATTCCTTTGCAGTCGATATGCTAATTCAGCTTCAAGGTTTGTAATACTCTGTCAAGTTACCTAAGCTGAAATATTTCCCTGAATTTTCTTTCCTGCAGAGCTCAGGCTTGAGAATGATCACAAGGGAATTATGCAGGTGATTTGAGAAGAGGAAATGAAGCAGTAGCCATGTTTAGGCAAGGGAGGTCAGGCAGCCTGGGGAGCATGGTTGTGGTTGTTTGCCCAGTTCCTGCTGGTGTCTGCTTTGAGGTCTGTGACCTGGGTTAGGGAGGGAGCTGGTTTCTTCTGGGAGTCCCCCGAATCACTGAAGTTGGAGGCCTAGATGAAGGCAGGAGCCAGCAAATGCTGCAGTTGGTCCTCAAGGTTTCTGGCTTGTCTTTGCTTTTTCCCTACTTTTTTGTTCATCTTCCTTTATTTCACTTTCTGTTCTGCAGACTTCAGCCCAACACCAGATGTGGCTCTAGAGCCTCTCCCAGACAAGTCAGCTCCCACCATGTGTGTGGTGAAATCCCAAGTCCTTTATTCTGTATCACGCTCAATATTTTCTGCTTCCTTAGGCAAATTCTAAGTGATGCAGAGCTATTTTCGGACTATCTCTTCGTAGTAAGGGAAAGTATGTGAAGATTGAAGATCTCGTCACAGAAACCCATATCTTTCTATAAGGAGCCAATAAACTAGGTGGTTATTGATTTGGAAAGGTAAGTGGGTGAAGGGAAGAGGAAGTAGTCTACAACAAGAGTGGACAAACAAAATCCCATCCCATAGACTAAATTCAATCCACTGTCTGTCTTTTTAAATAAAGTTGTATTGGAACAAAGCCGTACCCACTTGTTTACTTATTATCTATGACTTATGTCGTGCTATGATGGCAGAGTTTTGTAGTACAAGAGAGATGACAGGGCCTACAAAACCTAAAATACTTCTTATCTGCTTTGTCATATAAAAGGGTTTTCTATTCCGGTTCTAGATCTTAAAGACCGAATTTTTTTTTTTTACCAGGCTCAGGATTAAAAGGTATTAGTTTCTCACCACATGTTCTCACATATAAGTGGGAGCTAAACTGAGAATTTACAAAGCATAGAGGATGATACAATGGACACTGGAGACTCAGAAGGGAAAGGGCGATAAAGGATGGAGGGATAAAAAAATCACCCATCAGGCACAATGTGTACAGATGGGGTGGTGGGTATACTTAAAACCCAGACTTCTTCATCGCTATACAACGCAACCATGTAACCCAAAACGATTTGTACCCCCTAAAGCTATTGAAATTTAAAGATGAATAAATAACCCTACATATTTTGCTTACCTTTCTTTAACCAATGACAAAAAATTATTCGTTTCTATATTAGAAAGCTTTACATTATTAGAATTTCTTATACAAACATGTTTCAACAAGCATTATAAAAAATCGGGGGCTTTGTAAAATCTACAGATCTAGTTATAATGTGAATTTCCATATATTTATCATCTACAGGCATACCTCATTTTATCATACTTCACTTTATGACCCTTCACAGATATTACATTTTATTTAAAAACTGAAGGTTTGTGGAAACCTTGCTTTGAGCTACTCGATCAAAACCACTTTTTTTTTTTAAACAGCATGTTCTCATTCCTGTCACAGTGGCACATTTTGGTAATTCTCACAATATTTCAAACTTTTTCAGGAAATTGTATGTTATGGTGATCTGTGATCTTGGTTGTTACTATTATAATTGTCTTGGGGTGCCATGCACCACACTCATATAAGACAGAAAACTTAAATAATAAGGAAGTGAAACAGCCTTCTTGGTGATATGGAGAAAGTTCTAATAACCTGGAGAGTTCAAACCAGTCACAACATTCTCTTAAGTCAAAATCTAATCTAGAGTAAGTTCCTATAACTATCTTCAATTCTGCGAAAGCTGAGAAAAGTGAGAAAGCTGCAAAAGTTTGAAGCTGGCGGATATAGGTTTATGAGGTTTATGGACAAAAGCTGTCTCCATAACATAAAATTGCAAGGCAAAGCAGCAAGTGCTGATGTAGAAGTTGTAACAAATTATCCAGATTTAACTAAGATAATGGATGAAGGTGACCATACTAAACAGTAGATTTTTTTTTTTTTGAGTTGAAGTCTCACTTGGCTGTCCAGGCTGGAGTGCAGTGGCACGCTCACCACCACTACAGCCTTGACCTGCTGCGTTCAGGTGATCCTTCCACCTCAGCCTTTCAGGTAGCTGGAACCACAGATGCACGCCACCACACTTGGCTAGTTTGTGTGTGTGTGTGTGTGTGTGTGTGTGATTTATTGTAGAGACGAGATCTCACCAAGTTGCCCAGACTGATCTCGAACCCCTGGGCTCAGGCAATCCTCTCGCCTTGGTTTCCCAAAGTGCTGAGCCACTGCACCAGGCCAACAATAGATTCTTAATGTAGACAAAACAGCCTTCTATTGGAAGAAGATGCCGTCTAGGACTTTCATAGCTAAAGAACAGAAGTCAATGCCTGGCTTCAAAGCATCAAAGGACAGGCTGACCCTCTTTTAAGGGGCTAATGTACATAGTGACTTTAAGTTGAATCATTTCCCATTCTAGAAAACTTAGGGTTTTTAAGAATCATGCTGTATTTACTCTTCCTGTGCTCTACAAATAGAACAACAAAGACTGCATTGGACAACACATCTATTAACAGCAAGGTTTAATGAAATATTTAAACCCGCTGTTGAGATTTATACCTAAAAAAAAAAGATTCCTTTCAAAATATTACCACTCATTGACAATGTGCCTGGTCACCCAAGAGCTTTGACAGACATGTACAAAAAGATGAATGGTGCTTTCATGTCTGCAAGCACAACACTCCTTCTGCAGCACATCGATCAAGGAGTAATTTCAATTTTCAAGAAATGTAAAAAATACATTTTGTAAGGCTACAGCTGCCATTGATAGTGATTCCTCTGATGGATCTGGAAAAGTCCATCAAAAACCTTTTGGAAAGAATTCACCATCTTAGATGCTGTTAAGAACACTTGTGGTTTATGGGAGGAGGTAAAAATGTCAATATTAACAGGAGTTTGGAGGAAGTTGATTCCAGCCTTCATGGATGACTTTGAAGAGTTCAAGACTACCATGGAGGAAGTTACTGTAGCTGTGGTGGAAATAGCAAGAGAACTAGAATCAGAAGTAGAGTCTGAAGATGTGACTGAATTGCTACAGTCTTATGATCAAACTTGAATGAATGAGAAGTTGTTTCTTATGGTTGAGTGAGAAAAGTGGTTTGTTGAGATGGAAACTAGTCCTTGTGAAGATGCTGTGAACACTGTAAAAATGACACCAAAGGATTTAGACTATTCCATATACTTAGTGGATAAAGCAGTGGTAGGGTTTGAGATGATTGACTCTAATTCTGAAAGTAAAGTGCTATCAAATATCATCACAGCAATGGAGAAATATTTTATGAAAGGAAGAGTCCATCAATGTGGCAAACTTCACTGTTGTCTTATTTTAAGAAATTGCATTTAAAAAAAAGAAATTGCTACAGCCACCCCAACTTCAGCAACCACCCTCCTAGTCAGTCAACATGGAAGCAAGACCCTTCACCAGCAAAAAGATTGTGTCTCTATGATGGCTCATATGATCGTTAGCATTTTAAGCAATAAAATATTTTTCATTAAAGTATGTACATTATTTTTAGGCATAATTATATTTCACGCTTAATGGACTGCAATATGGTATAAACATAACTTTTATATGCATTGAGAAACAAAAAAAAGTGTGACTAGCTTTATTGCAATATTTACTTTATTGCAGTGGTCTGGAATTAAACTCACAATATCTCTGAGGCATGCTTGTACCTTGTGCTAAACATGATGAAATATAACACATTGTTTCAGTTGTTCCATCCAGCAGCACAATTTATAGACTAATAATCAAAAGCTTAAAGCATCTATTAAACTTCCTAGTATTACTCAACTAGAGTGACAGAGCCAATATTAAAATAAAGCACAAATCCTATTTAACCTTTAAACTTGACCTCTCTTTTGGAAATATTTATATTAAAGATTTAGTAGATTCTTACGGCAAACTAAAATTTAGTGGTCTAATATTCACAAAAACAAATAGTATTTGATGTAATTACATGCAAATTAAAAACATAACTTTTTGAATAATTAAACATGAATATAAAATTGTAAATGCCTTTAAATGTTTAATATATAAAATAAAAGTATAACCATAGCCAGATTTTTTAAAAGATGCTATCATGTTTAATAGCAACAGCTTGAATGAAACTCTTATTTGGCCAACTTCAACCTTACCTGTTTATTTATAATTTGTACCTTCTTTCAAGCTGTTCTTGTTTCTTGTATGATTATCCATTTTGAATACACCCACAACTCTATACAAAAAAAAAAAAAATCCCTGTGGCCATATAGTTCTATTTCATATAAAAAAGGTCTCTAGAGAGTCTAGAATTAGACTAGAATTATACAAACCCTTTAAATCTCACTTCAAATATTTTATGTGAGGTTAAAATAAAAGAGTAAACTGTAGTCATGCATTTTGTGCAGTTTATCACTGTGTTTCACTGAGTTAGTTTTCACTCTCAGTGTTGTGATACAAAAGATGGACCCATTCTGCTATGACCATTATTTTAGCATCTAAAATGTACACTCTTAATATTTTGTCCTTTAAATGCTCATTCCCTCTCTCTCTTCTCTTTCCTCACAACTATGCTCTCTCTTTTTCTCTCTTCCTTGGAAACAGGATTGAAGAAAGTCTTGCTCTGCAGGATATGTTCAGAGGAGATTTGGGGAAAGAGTACACATTCATTTTAGCTTACCTTGACCTCTAACCTTTGGTCAAGAAACTTTATCTTTGAACGGATTGATTTTCCTCCTAAAATATAGTGAGAATAAGTTAACCCAGTGGGACCTAAAAAAAAAGCATACACATTATAAAACACCCATACTCTGTTTCTATATATATATATTTTTTCAATGTCTGGTTTCCTTTAATGACCCCCATCTCCCTGAATAGCAGGTGCAGGCAGCTAGGCAATGGCAAGAGTTGTTCACTTGAAGATCTTGCCCTGATTGAAGGCTTTGCCCACATGTTAGAAGGCCCCTTCCCAGGAAAAGTACTCTTGCACCAGTGTCTGGGCCTCTTCGCTGCCAGGATCCAGTTTCCGCCATGTATATGACTCCTAGTCCACCTGCCAATCTGGCCTCAACAGAAAGACAAGCTCCTGGCCTCGGAAGACCCAGACTCCAGAAATGGAGCTACTATTGTTGGTTCCAAAGAGGATGACACTGGCAAAGACATTCTTCCTCAGCTTGTCCAATCGCTGCAACATTCCAGTGATGAGGTTGCAACTCATAGAGGTCTGGGTGAGCTCTTCAGGGAAGAGATACTCAGAATACCACAGGGACCAGCCATCCTTATCAAAGTGCTCCCAGAAATGTGGCAGCACCACAAAGACTGTGTCCTCATTGGAGTACCTGCGCTTAAATTCATCCAACACAAAGGTACTCTTGGGCAGGTGAGCAAAAGGGTCTTTGGCCTTGGGCTCAGCAGCCAGGGCCTGCTCACATTTGTCCATCTCCTCCTCAGGAGCAGGGGTAGCCGCCTTTTTCTCCTCCTTCTGCTCAGCCTGGGCCTTCTGTCTCTTCCCGTGAACCCTTTTCTTTTCATGGGGTGTCCTTTTAAGGCTGACTCTCTGCAAACTTTTTAGCATCAAACTAGGCCATCTTCTCACAAAGTTTCACTTCCCCCAAGATAGCACAGGACTGGGGCTGGTTAATGCAGGTGAGGAAGCAGCGGTTGGTCTTGGGAAAGGCCTGGTGGAAAGAAGGCTCCAGGACCTGCTTACAGAGCCACATCAGGGTGCAGACAACTGTGATGTCAGCCAGTGTCACTCGTTCACCCACCAGAAAAGTCCTCGTCTTCAGTTGAACATCCAGCTGCCCCAGAACTCGCCTTACCTCCTCCTTTGTATTTTCGGTGACCTGCTTGTTGTGATGCATGATGCCCAAAGTGGGGGACACCCAGGTACTGACTGGGGACACTATGTCGCTATCAGCAAAGCTCACCCACTGCACCACCTGGGTCGCTGCCTCTGGAGTACTTCCATGCAGCTCCTCATGGCTCATATAGTAAGCAATGGCATTGCTCTCAAACACACAGAATCCATCATCACCCTCAGATGCTAGGACCTTGCCGGCAGGACATTTGCAGAGAAATTCAGGGGTGTGGTTGGTTTGGTCAAAGTGGAAGTGGGGTGTGCAGAGAGCACGCTGATCTGAGCCCCACTGTACTGAGCAGTAAGGAGGGTCTCGAGGCCATCCAGTTTTCAGGATATGTGTACAGGGTCCCAGCCACCATGGTGATTCTCATTCTTTAAAGGAGCAAAAACCCAGTTCTGAAAATATCATGACCACAGTGCTAGAGGTAAACTCAAAAGAATAGGAGCAATGAGGCCAATCTGGGCAGACAAGAACAAAATGGAAAGGGATGAGGCATAATATAAAGCAGAGAAAAAGATATCCAAAAATTCAAATGAAAAGAAATAGGAAAAGGAACAATTTGCTGAGACTGTTTCTACCTGCCCCCATTGGGCCAAATGGAAAAAAGAAGATGCTTAAGATGTTTTTTATGGGAGGAATTCTGGTGACTGGAAAGGCCAAGCACCCTACTCTTGATTCAGCTCTAAGAATATCAGCTTCCTCCTCCAGTGACTAGAGAGAGACAACAATCTGTCCTTTGCACATTTGTTTTTCAATGTACCTACTAAAATCTAGACCTCCCTCTCAATCTCTCTCTTTCTCTCTCTCCCTTTCTCTCCATGCACCCTCCCTCTCTTTCCAGAAGATCAATCTTACTCTGCAAATTCCATTGCATCCAAATACCTAGCTTATATTTTATAACATCTATGGTGTTGGCATCCACAAACAAACCTGTTTTCCTCTGCTTTCTCTTCTCCTAACATTTGCTCTCTTTCACCCTTGACCTTTATCCTCTGCCTCAGGATAAAGGTCACAGATCACAGACCAGAAGCCTGGACCAATGATGAGAGAATCAGACCCAGGGGAAAGGGAAAGGGCAAGTGACGTGGTTGGAAACTGCTGCCATACTAGACCTGTCCCCTGTTTGGTAGAAGTCTTCCAAAAAGCAGCAACCTGGTACATGGCAAGTTTCCTGTTTCCTAATGCAGGACCAGGATCAAAGAAGTTTATAGAAGGGTGTACTATCCAACTCCATTGCATAAGGCCACACATTTCAAGCTTGAATAGAGAAACAAATATATATGTAACTCAAAACTACTTTTCAGTGATGTGACAAAATATGTAAAACAACTCTGATTCAAAAATCCCTCCTAGCCTTACTTCCCCATCTGTTTAACTATGTCAGTTAGTCTTGTTGGAATCTGGCTATATTGTGAAAAGATGCAAATTGAAAATATCAGAAAAGGTGAAGAATGGCATGAATTGCTACAGCACACTAGAAATCCTATGCTTAGTCTTTGAGAAGTGAGGATCAGTTTGACTTAACTGAAAAAGAAAAGACATATAGGAATAATGAGATTATAGGGGCTTCAGAAGTGTATTTGAATATCAAGGGATTGAGAGAGAGAGAGAGAGAGAACACCTTGGAAAGACTGTTGAAGTCCTCAAATAACTTTGCAAAACTCATCATTTCTATGAAAAATTAAATGTGAGCTGAAGGCTGAGGCAATAGTGACTATACTGACCAAGTCAACATTGCTCATTCTTTATTCTAAGAATTTGACATCTGAGTACATAGTGCAATAGCAACTTAAATTTCTTAAGTAAAATACACAATAATTTGCACGTGCTTCTGCCATTTCACTTACCAGTAACGTCATTATTCAATTACATATCTGTTTCTCATTAATCTGTGAAGGTTTTATTTATTTATCACTTCAACAGAATATAACATCAGGCAAAAACTGTGTTGATGGAGTTAATGTCTTTTTTTTTAATTTTAGCTTTCTAAAGGAGATAAGCCCAGACCTGAAACACAAGACCTCCACAATCTTTTAGCTGGCTTTCATTGGAGCTCTCCTTCTCCTTTTGAAGCATTGGGATCTGTAGGTCACTCCATTTGAGGAAAAAGAAAACACTTCTTAAAAACCCTTTAAAAGTTGTGTTTTTATTTCACATTTCCACAGCCTTTTGTTAAGGACACTCACATTTCTTATGATGGCTCTAATAACCATAGCATTTTGTTAATGCTTTTATTTTTCTGACTCAATCTCAACCTCTCCTCTCTAAACAAAGGCAGATATATTTAGAGATGTCACAACTGTAAAATCTGGAAGGATAGCTTTTAAAATATAGGGAGCTAGGACTTGTTTCATATATCTTTACATAGATATTTACTTTGGCTAAGAAATCAATATTTTAATTTTTGGTTTATAAGCATTTTCCTGGCTATTTAACCAGATTAGACGATTTATCTGTAAACTTGTTAATTAAGGAAGGTATCAAGGATGTGGTAGTGTCAGTAGGATTGGAGGTTAATGGTGTTAGAATAGATGAAAGAATCTCTGTAGATTGAGATGGTTAATTCACATTTTGTGTGGGCTGATGGTCATCAAAACATCTTTGAAAGGCATCTCTTGGTTAACAGAGTAGCCTGAAGCCAAATGAACTGTGCCAATTAGGAAATGTATCTTTTAAAAACTTGTGGTGGTATTCCACAAAATATAGCTTTGGATACACATCTAGCTATTATTTATAACTATGAAGTTTAGGGTATAAATAAAAATCCTAATTTCTTTTAAAAAATTAATGTTTCCACATTTGACAAGTATTAGGAATACCAACAATGTTTCGGATGCCATGCCAAATTACCACGTATAAAAATAAAAAAGAGCAAGTTTTACCACTCAAGGAGCTTCTAATCTCATAGGAGACAGGTGTTTTTATATGTGAACCAATAAGTTATGCATCAAATAATTTTCCCCCAAATGCTTTTGCCTTACAGGAATGTCCTAGATCTTCACATTCACTCACCACTCACTCACTGACTCACCCAGAGAAACTTCTGGTTCTTCAGGTCCAACCATGGTAAGCTAGATGAGGGTGTCATTTTAAATTTTCCATACATGTTTTTACTGTACCTCTTCTGTGCTTTGATATGTGTTGATATACAAATACTTACCAGTGCTACAGTTGCCTACAGTAGTCAGTACAGCAACACGTTGTACAGGTTTGTAGCCTGGGAGCAATGTGCTATGCCATTAGCCTAGGTGGATAGCAGGCTCTACCACCCCGATTTGTGTAAGGACACTCTATGATGTTATGTGACAAAATCACATAACAATGCATTTATCAGAACGTATCCCCATTGTTAAGTGATGCATGACTGTAGCTGAAAGAAGATAAAACTGTTGCCACTAATTTAGGTCCTGGCTTCAGAGCAAACTAGGAAATGACACAAGACAGTGTAAGGCAAATACTTAGAAGTAAAATGTTCAGGATGTGTGAATATACAACTCAATTCTGCTTTTTTATAGCACAAAACTAAGTGAACACACACAAAAAGGTAAGAAATAAACCTCTTTCTTCCCCCATGGCTCCGGTGTGACGTATTGGTTGACATACGTGTGTATGTGTTTCCCTCTACCTCTGGTCATAATACTTTCCAATACATTTTTTGGATTGTCACTAGGATGTTCCATTACAAAAAAAAAAAAAATCATGTGATTCCCTTGCTTACGCCCTTCCAAAATTTTCCACTGACTGAAGGACAAAATTCAAACCATTTAGTGTGAAATGCAAAGCTCTCCATTATCTGACTTCAGCCAATTTTACCGTCTTTATCATCCTCAGTGTTCTGCGTCCTGTCTGGTGAAACACCTAGTATAATTCTGTGTTCTCTGCTACCTTTCTCTAAACCTAATTTTCCTCTCTGTACTAACTTGGTTTTTAGGGACTTTGTTTCATCAGCTCTTCTACTCACATCTCATCTTCCTCCATTTATATAGGGCCCAGACACATGATCTTGCTACATCATAGCACATATTACTTAGTATGTTTTTTTGTTTCATTTTGTTTTAGGAGACAGTGTATTACTCTGTTGCCCAGGCTAGAGTACAGTGGTATGATCATAGTTCACTGCAGCCTGGAACTCCTGACTCAAGTGATATTCCTGCCTTAGCTTCCCAAGTCGCTGGGACTACAGGCATGTGTTACCATGCCCAGCTCATTTTTATTTTTATTTTTAAAAATGGGGTCTTGCTAGGTTGCCCAGGCTCTTCTCAAACTCTTGACTCTCCAAAGCGCTGGATTATAGGCGTGAGCCATTACACATCGCCCTCCATATGTTTTACTTGTTCATTTATCCATTCTTTTCTGAAACCTTGAAAGTTCTTGGCTATGTTTAACTTCATAAATAGATCATGTTCAAATTTAACTTTTTAGCCGAGGTGTTTGTAGACATCTATGAATGAAAACAAGTTCAGATGAGCTCTTCATGTAGATAAATCTTCATCTAGGTGACTCTTAAAGCAGATCTTGTTTATTCTTATGACAATGGAAGAAAAGCAATCCTTTGCCATGGGACTGGTGTGCCATTTCCCAAGTTTCCATCACTATTACTTCTAGTCTTGTGTTAAAGCTCTCTAGAAGCAGTTTTAATGTGCAAAATGAAATTTCCCGTTTTGTCTCCTTTATCAACTCCACCCCCAACTTACAGACTCGTCCATATGTCTTATAATTTACAGGATGCATTAAAAAAAACTTTAAAATGATTCTAATATAAAATATTATTCCAAGACTGAAAATTATTTTTATTGAATTCCTTTTCCATATTGTTGACACCAACCTTCACCCAGGCGAGGCACACAGAAATCATTTTAGGCTCCTCACTGTGAGAGTGCAATTATTATTTTCCATCTGGATTCCTGCAATTAGTTACCTCTGGTCTCCAGATCTAAGGATAACCACTTTTTATCACTTCTACAACCAGCAGAATATCTTTTAAATGCAAATATGATCTTATCTTGTTTAACATTAGTGTTCATGCTTATTGGTGTCTCCTCTCCCACTCCATCTTCTCACAAGAAAACCCATCTTTATGACTCAAGATTCTGTTAATCCATCACATCTTCTCTAATTCTTCCAGTAACAGAACGAATCATTCTTTCCCCTGAATCACTCCTTATCTTGTACATATTTCTAAATTTTTTTGTTGTATTCTCTGCTATTATATTTGGGTAGTGACTGTATCTCATGAAAATGCAATACCTAGCACAGGGCACAGCATAATCAATGACCTTAGCAACTAATCGGAAATAGAACCATAAACTCTACTGGCATCACTATCCTACTATAATTACAAAAAGAATTAGCCAATTTGTTTTTTGTTTGGTTTTTTTTGGCGAGAAGACAAAAAATTTCTTCCCATGCTTGTGAACTTTCTCTCTCTACTTCCATCTTTCTCCTCCTACTACCATATTCTTTACAATTATAAATATTCTTCAATTAATTAAATCATCTACATTGGTACATTCTGAAAAGAAAAAAAAAGAAACTACGTGTTAGAGATTTTCTTTTTTGTCCATTTTGTAAGGGCAATTTAATGTATTGTAAAATAGAAACATTTTACTGATTTTAGCAAATTAATAAAAACATACACTTGCCTTTCAAAATTAAAAAAAATTTTTTTAAATTTTCATACTTATGATTAGTCATAAAAATCAGATTCAAAGCCCAAAATGAAGTGAAGAATAAGTAGTTATCTAATACTACTCTTAAATTAGTATGCACACAAACTACCTTCACTGAATAATGGACTACTTCATTTTGGTCTGTGTTGACTCAGAATAAAAATGCTAAGGGTTAATGTGCAACTTTCATCTAAAAAGTTCATAATACATAAATGAGGAGTAACAGATGAAAGCCAGATTCATAAAGACGTACCTTCTGAACTCCAGGCTTTTTAGCATCTGTTCATATTTTAAGAGAAAAAATTCCACTTTTTCTTTCTCCAGTTATAAAGGCATTTAATTCAAGTGGCCAAAAATCAAGGCAGAGAATGTTCCGAAATATTTCATTACTAACGCACATCTGCTCTAATACTTAGCCTCTCATCTCTGACAGTCAACCGTCATGGTTGCCCGTTATTCTGCTATTTATACTGTGGGCATCTGGTCTGGAAAGACTCATATCCCTTAGAATCAAATAGCACATAGGAAAACATCCCTGTTATTACAGATTTAATGTTCAGTAGAAACCATCACGAAAGTCACAATATTCTCAGACTATCAATGATTCTCAACTACTCTTTGGCAGTACATTTATTCCTTATCAGTGTAGGAAGCTGACTTGATAAAAAATCACACTTTTTGTTACAAGGTTGTTCTGTGGCAGGTAGTTTGTAAGGGAACCAAAGCACATTCCAATAGCCCACATCCAAGGTGGGGGTTTTGTGACTTAACCTACAAGATCTGGGTGGGAATACAGCAAATAAATAGCAATGAAATATAATAACAGTTTTGTCATGATGTGATACTTAATTCCTAGGATGAGCAGCCTCATTACTGGTCTAATAAATAGTAATTTGAATCTGATATCCTTATGAAGCAATTTGTAAGTGGTTTATTTTAAAAGTAGAAACATTTTGGTTAAGCATTTGGGGATCAAGCTCAGCATTGGTTTTCCAAAGGAGCAGCTAATTAGGCAATTTAATTTACAAGAAAATGATTCTCCCACAGAGAAGGTTAATGGATTTTTCAGTGTAAAATTATTTGCCTAGAACTAAGAACCGACTGAGATGCCAAATATAAATGGGTAATGAGTTAATTACAAAACACAGAAGCTAACAAACTTTATTTTACCCTGCAGGGAAATAATGTAGTCTGAAGTATTGTTCAATCAATATGTAGATACGGCAATTTTTTTTCCTGTGGTTCTTTTAATATTCAAAATTTAATAAAACACACATTTAGTCACTGTTAATGTGGATAACATAGGTTGCATGTATGGTATAAATGATCTGTAAGTAGAGTCAAAAATAAGTTAAGAAAACAGGTTTAAGAAGATTTATTGTAAGCATTCTTGTATCATGAGGAAGCAAACATGGCTTGTGAAAGACTGAATAAGAATGAAAAAAATATAAAAGGGAGTATATGGCTAATAGAATTGAAGTTGATGTTAGCTGTGAGAGGGAAATTCAATTGACCTTTAAATGCCATTTGTGGATAAGATCTAATACCTACAACCTATATTCTATAAATGTTTTAAATTCCCCCACAAACTTCGTGGTTCTTTTTAACAAACTTAAAATGCCATTGGGTTGACACAAATGTGGAGGACATCCCAGTGGATTGTTGTGGTCATGGTCTGATTCACGCGATCCTCCTCTTCAGCAGACCTCCAAGGTGCCGTCCACTCTTCATCACTTCCATGCTTGCTCCTGTGCACAGATCCTGGCATTCACTCTGAGGTAGCCTATGCCTCCTGTCTGACCCACTACACATAGTCTGCGAAACAAGCTCACAATCTTCATTTCAGGTTTACAGAGTTTTCACTGTTAGCAATTACCAAGCTACTAATCAGGGAAATTACAGAATATCTACAATCCTAAAATTATTAGTAGTTTTAGCATATTATTCTTGTTAATAGTGGCTGTATACAAAAATCACACAATAAGGAAGTATACAAAGTAAAAAATGAATAAATAAAAGATCCCTCCCTCCTTAATGTCACTGCCCAAAGTTAACCGTGGAGAGTAGTTTGGTTTAATACACAATGATAGAGATATAGATAGTTATATATCTATTTGTATATGTGTATCTGCTATGAATTTGCATGATTTTTCAGCAACTTTTAAAAGATGGCATTCATAATGTTTGCAACTTGTGTTTAGAAGTGAATAATTGAGATGCATTTGCATGTATATCTCATTGCATTTTTTAGTAGTATTTGGATTTCATTCAAAGTAGGCAATTTTCATTTCCACCAATATGGCTGACTGAATGTCACAAAAGGCTTTCTGCCACTTCAAATACTGGCTGCCAGACAAAGTATAACAAAATAGAATGCATCAAATAAGTTAAAAAGTAGATGAACTTTTCATGTGGTAGAAATGAAAAAGAACAAATCTAGAAATTTAAGATCTAGAATAAAGCTAGTGGTGGTAATTTATACAGAAAAGAGATAGGGCCTTCAGCTCATCTAAATTGGGGAGTTGGAATGGAATCTCCTAAACAAACCTGGAAACTCCAAAGAGCTGTAAATTACATTAAACTACTGCTAAAAACTGAGACAAGAGTAATTAATTATTCACACTCACCTAGGGAAACGGCAGGGAAGCTTGTCATTCACTGATAACCCTCGTTGGAAAAGAAAGCATTAGAAATGGAATTTCAAAGTTATGCCATATGGAGGTGTAAAACTAATAATTTGCGTAAAGCCCAAGTCTACATTGCACAAGTGATGAAGAAAACCTAACTGAGAAATCAACATGAAAATAACTTGCAAACCCCCCTAGAGTCCAGTAAGACGCAATAACGGCAACAACAACAACAACAAAAACCACTTTGCATGTGTGCTTCTGCAGCCCAGGGAAAATGAGTCTCATACTCCACCAAATTAGGTCACAATTAAAAATTATAAACCGATTGCCTGAACCCGTGGGTTCGAGACCCGCCTGGGCAGCAAGACCTCATCTCTACAATAAATCAAAAAATCAGCCGGGTGTGGTAGCGCATGCCTGTAATTCCAGCTACTTGGAAGGCTGAGGTGGAAGGATCGCAGGGGCCCAGCAGGTCGAGGCTGCGGTGGCCGGAAGCGGCTACTGCACTCCAGTCTGGGCGACAGAGTGAGACTCCAATTCAAAAAAAAAAAAAATTATAAACCAAACAATACAAAAAACGACCATGGGGGAACAGAAACAAATAAAATTAGTATCTCAAGAACTGCAAATGATAGTTTTACTTCAAAGACTAAAAATAAATTTATTTAAATTGTTTAAAAAGACAAAAAGACCACTGAAGGAAAAATGGCAAGTAACAAGAACAAATTTGGATATAAAAACAAAGAAAATTATATTTAAAAAATATAATAATTGAAACTAAAAATATTAATGAACAAGATAACCAAAAATCAAACAAGAGTTATAGGGAAAGTCAGAGAATAGGATGAAGTATCTACAGAAATACTACTCAACAATAAAAAAGAAAAAAAGCATGTAATTTGCAGTAACATGGATGGGACTGGAGGCCATTATCCTCAGTGCACTAACTTGGAAAGTCAAATACTGCATGTTCTCACTTACGAATGAAAGCTAAACAAAGGGTACACGTGGAAATACAGAGTGGAAGAACAGACAGTAGAGACTATAAAAGGTGGGGAAGTGGAAGAGAGGTGAGGGTTGAAAAATTACCTGTTGGTAATATTCACTATTCAGGTGATGGGTATACTAGAAGCCCAAACTCTACCACTATTTAATATATGCATGTAAGAAAACTGCACTTGTACACACTATATCCATTAAAAAAATTTTTTTAATGTTCTTTTTTAAAGGTAGCTTCATGGTAAAGAGCTAGCAACCACTACCTCATCTGATTTTATAGGGCAACATTATAAGTGATAAGTCATGTTGATAACATGTATCTCTGGGTATTAAATGATGACAGTGTTTCACATTCTGGGCCATTCTTCTCAAAATCCATAACCATGAGAAAGGAATCACACAAATTACAAAGAAGGACAAAATTCCTGATCCATACAAATGTAAATAATAATAATAATAAAGAAATCATTTGTAACACAGCAGAGATAAATAAGGGAATGAAAAATATGATAATTCAACTTTATTAGTTATCAGAATAATGAAAATTTTTAAATTAATGAGTTTTTTCATAATCACATTGACAAAGTTTTTTTGAAATGTGATATCACTATGGTATGAAGGTAAATGAGTGCAATCCCTTTAGAGCTCAATGGCAATGAGAACTGCATCTGAAGATGTTTGTACCATTCAGATCAGCAATTTCCCTTCTATGTATATACTCTATAGAAATACGTGTTAACAGGGTCAATACTGGCAATTTAAATAGGCCATTATTCAGTAACCAGGATAATCTTGCACAATATAAGGTGTTGTATCATAATCCCTGACTTCTTCACACTAAATGACAGTAGTGCCACCTAGATGTTATGACAAGTGAGAACACCTTCACAAGTTTACAAAAGTGCCTGGGAGGGGGAAGCAGTCCCCTTATGGAGAATTATTATGCAGACTCTAGAGAAATGCACATATGTATACAAACAAACACAAGACATTTAGAGAAATCTAAAAAGTTGCATATTGCACACACACTCATGACCTAGAAGTGCCATTCTCAGATGTGTACTTAAAAGAAACTTCAGCACAGGTGCCCAAGTAGACAGGACAGGGATATTTATAGCAGGGTAATAGTGTAAATCTAGAAACTGACTAGCAGAGAAATGGATAAATACATTTTTGTATACAATAGAATGCTAAGTAGCAGTGAATGAACTAGACCTACTTGTATCTACATGAATATATTTCCATAACATAATTTTTAAAAAGAAACTATATGAGTTATATATAAAATATGATACTATAGATGTACATTTAAAAAAGTTACAACTTTATGAACACATTCTTGATCATGTAAAACCATAAAATAAAAGATTAAAAACCAACTTCAGCATCATAACTCCCTCTGGAGAAGGAAGGGAACTTGAATGATGGGGACAAAAACTTGGCTCTATCTCTACAGTTTTTTTCCCTCAAAAAATATTTAAGGCAAATATGAAAAAATGTTGACATATGTAAATAATTTTCTGTTTGTTTAAAATATTTCATACTTACATTTTTTCTGAAAAAAATATTGCTAGAGAGTTTGACACATGGAGGATAAAATTACACCAAGAAAAAACATCTCAAGAATCACTCAAAGGAAAGGACTTATAAATATAGAAGAGACAAACTGATCTTCAAATTAATGTCTTCAAAATCCTAATGAGGAATGACCATTCTAGAAGTCTATACCTAACTGAATTAATACTGAAGAATGAGCACTCATTAATAAGGACTCTAACAAAAATAAACAATTAAAAGATCTTCAGAGAGAAGAAATTAAATCCAAAAGGAAGAAATGGAATAGAAGAAGCAAAGATGAAAAAAAAAAATATGTTGATAAATCTAAAGGAGCACTGTCTGTAAAAACAAACATCAATAAACTTTGGGGGAGCGGGGGTTAAATACAACAGAACTAAAATCCTAGGAAACAAAAACATGGAATGGGGAAGGGACAACACAAGAGTGTTCTAAATCTTAGTCTTGTGAAGAAGAAGGCTAGACAAAAAAATGTATGTTAAAATCCCAAAGAATGTAGATAGAATGCATGAATATCACCAGCATAAAAGATGAAAGAAAAAAGGAGATAGAAAATAGCAAACACAAAATGTTTTTTATTTCTATTCATCAAGCACTATTTTATATAAATTTACTCTTTTAATTCTCACAGCGATCCTTTGCACGGTATCCATTTTGCAGATGAGGAAACTTTTAGAAAGAGAAGCAAAAATAACTGGCTCAAAGTTGTACTAATTTGTACTGAGTGGTGAACTCAAGAGGCTTAAACAATGATATCCTGTTTCTAAAGCATCTCCTCCTCACTATACTACACTCCCCTTTTTGAACTGATCAATAGAACTTTCAATAAAACAGAAATTAGTAAATTAGTGAACATTGAAAAAACATAAACTTCGCAAGGTGATATGTGCCTGTAGCTCCAGGGACTCGGGAAGCTAAGGCAGGTACATCACTTGGGCCCAGGAGTTTGAGATTGAAGTAAGCCATTTAAATGCCATGGCACTCAAGCCTAGGTGAAAGTGAGACTGGAGAGAGAGAGATAGAAAAGAAAGAAAGAGAAAAAGAGAGAAAGAAAGAAGGAGGAAAAGAGAGAAGAAAAGAAGGAGGAAGGTAGAGAGGGAGGGAGGGAGGAAGAGAAGGTAGGTCATTTTACCAAAATCAACAAGTTTCTTTCTTATGACTGAATGTAATTAATGTTGATTCTCTGTTTAGATAAAGATTAATTATATCATACTTTATAAAAAGTATGGAGCCGGGCTCATTGGCTCAGCCTGTATTCCCAGCACTTTGGGAGACCGAGGTGAGTGGATTGCCTGAGCACTTGGGTTCAAGACCAGCCCTGGCAACTTGGCAGACCATCTCTACAATAAATAAAAAATTAGCTGGGTGTGTTAACACACACCTGTAGTTCTGTCTACTTGGAAGGCTGAGGCAGAAGGATCGCTGGAGCCCAGCAGGTTGATGCTGGGGTGGCCGTGAGCCTGCCACTGCACTCCAGCCTGGGCCACGGAATGAGACTCTAACTTAAAAAAAAAAAAAAAAAGTATGGAAACTCTTAGAATAAAACCAGGGTTATACAATAAATTTAATTCAAAGCAAAATCACAATCTTTACATTAATAAATGTGCTGCTCTACTTTATACTGTCAATAGTTTTGGCAGTTTCAATGGAGAACTTATTGAAAGTCTAAAATTAGAGTTCTTGTATATCAAACATCTCAAACTTTTGATATATGACTGTAAACTTTATATATTCACAAAATTTAAAATTAAAAAATTTAAAATTATAAGCCTGTAGATATATTTATTGCATTTTAAAAACGTGTTAGCCCATTTGGGGCACACATAGAAAACAGTGTATTTAAGAAATTCTTGGTCAAGGCTGTGGGTTGCAGTGAGCCGTGATCGTGCCACTGTATTCTAGCCTAGGCAACAGAGTGAGAGCCCATCTCCAACAAAACAAAACAAAACAAAAATCTTGAAATGAGTTACTAGATATACAATTTCTTTAATTGTCTCAACTGAATTTAAATTTCCTTCAATGTTTTAACTTATTTCTAAAGCTAAATCCAGAAGAGTTTCCTACAACTTTAAACGTCTCTTTTAAAAATAAAAATATTGTTGCAGAATGGAATTGATATATTTATTACTTCATAATCAAGTACATGACTAGAGAAACTCAATAAAACCAAAAGTTAGGTCTTTGAAAATATTAGCAAAATTGACAAACCATTGCTAGTCTGACAAAAGAGTGAGAGAGAGAGAGAGAGACAGAGAGAGAGAGAGAGAGAGAGAGAGATTGATTAAAGTACTAAAACCAAGGAAAAGGGGCCATTACTACTAACCTGACAGAAATAAAAAAGGAATGCACTGAAAAACTATATGGCAACATATTAGATAACTTAGATAAAATGGACAGGATCCTAGAAAGACAATGATCACCAAAACTAACTCAAGAAGAAATATAAAATCTGAATGGACCTGTGACACATAAAGAAATTGAATTAGTAATTTAAAAGTCCAGGTATAGATGCCTCCACTGGAGAATTCTGTCAAATATTTAAAAAAAATTTTTTTTTTTTAATTTTAAAGATGTAGGTTACAATTCAGGATTAGATATACAAGTGGTCATCATATAGGTGACCTCCCTTTGGTCCCCACTTTGCCTGGTTTGAGTCTGCCAAACATTTAAATAATTAGTACTAGTGCTTCACAAACTCTTCCAAAAAATATAAGTGGAAGAAATCCTTCCCACTTCATGCCATGAAACCAGTGTCAAGTGACACCAAAACCAGGTAATGTTAAAGCAAAAGTGCAGTATCTCTTACAGATACAGACATAAAAATTCTCAACAAAATACTAGCAAACTGAATTTAGCAACATATAAAAAGAATTATAGACATGACAAAAAGGAATTGTCTCAGGAATACAAGCTTGATGTAACTTATAAATAAAATATTAATGCAATGCATCATATTAATAGAATTTAAAAACCCACATGATCATCTTATAGATGCTGAATAAAGTTTTGACAAAAAATCTAACATACTTCATAATTAAAAAAAAACAGAAATAAAAGACAACTTTCTCAATCTTTTGAAGGGAAACTACAAAAAAAATTAACAGCTAACATATTAATGTAGAAGACTAAATTCTTTTCCCAAGATTAAAAAAAAGAATAAACAAACAAAAAAAAACCCCACAAAGATGACTATTCTAATCACTTCTCTTTAACATTTTATTGAAGATTCAAGGAAGGGGAATTAGACAATAAAATGATATGCAAAGTATCCAGGTTCGAAAGAAAGAAGAAAAACCATATTTTCAGATGGCATCACCTTGTATATAGAAAATCCTAAAGAATAACTAAAAAATATACTAACAAATTTTAAGCAAGACTGCAGAATTTAAAAAAAAAAATGTACAAAAATCAATCTTGTTCTATATACTATCAACGAAGAATCCAAAAAGAAAATAAAGAAACAACTCAATTGACAATAGTATTTTTTAAAAGTATTTAGGGAGAAATATAGTTTTAAAAAGTATAAGATCCATACTCTTACAAACTACAAAATTTTGTTGAAAAAAGTAAATATTTAAGTAATTTAAAAGGTATCCCATGTTCATGAATCTGAACACTTAATGTAGGTAATACTTCCCAAATTGACTTACAGAGTCAATAAAATCTGTGTCAAAATTTGAGATGACTTTTGTAAAAAAAAAAAAAAAAAAAAAAAAAAAAAATAGTAAGCTGATCCTAAAATTCATATAGAAATACAAGGAAAATACATTTGAAAAAGAACAGAGTTTAAGGACTCACACATCCCAATTTCAAAACATACCACAAACGAGGGTAATTAAGGTAGTGTAGTATTGCCCCAAAGGCAGATATATAGATCACAGAAATAAAATTGGTAGTTTAAAAATAAACTCATAGATTCCGGTCAATTAATTTTCAACAAGATTACCAAGCAAATTCAATGGAGAAAATTTGTCTTTTGATAAACTGGTGATCAGAGTACTGGATATTCTTGTGCAAAACAATAAAATTGAGCAATACACAAAAATAAATTCAATAGAGATCATACACCTAAATGTAAGATTTAGAACTGTAAAATCTTTAGAAGAAAAAAAAAAGAAGGTTCATTTTAGACATCCTGAATTACCTAAGGAGAGAGTGGAGAGTACCTGTGAAGTTCAAAGTCCTGAAGCACAGACTCACTCAATCATAGGACTATAGAACACTTCCTTTCCACCATCCCCTCACCATTTTTTCAACACATTTTAAAAAGGCCTATTTATAGCAGTTCCTTTTATCCAGTTCATGACTAAACATCAAGAAAAAGTTAGAAGACATTCTAACAAGCAATGCAAACAAACAAAAAACCCTATAGTTTGAAGGGAGAGAGAGCAAGAACCAGAATCAGATTCAGGTATGACAGGGATATTAGAATTATCAAACAGAAACATTTTGAAAACTTTAATTAATATACTAAGGGATCTAGTGGATAAAGTAGACTATGCAAGAAGAGATGGGTAATAAGAGCATAGAGAGAAAAATTCTAAGAAAAAAATTAAAAAGAAATGCTAGCAATAAACAAATTATAATATACTTGAATGACTTTGCTTGGCTCGTAAGGAGACTGGACACGTCTGAGGAAATAATCTCTGAACTTAAGGCTATGTCAATAAAAATTTTCAGAACAGAAAAAAAAAAAAAAAGGGAATGTAAAAAATCCCAGATCAGAATATCTCAGAACTGTGGGATAACTGTAGAAGGTGTAACATATGCATAATGGAAGTACAAGAAAGAAAGGAGTAGAAGTATTTTTTGAAGAAATGTTGACTGAAATTTTTCCCAAATTAATGTTAAACACTAAGCCCTAGATCCAGAAAGTTCAGATAACTCTAAGCAAGATAAATGTCAATGAAACTACATCCAGGGATATTATACTCGAACTGCAGAAATTTGAAGAAGAAATCTTGAAAGAAGGCTAAAGGAGAGACAAAGGGAGAGAAAATATGAGGCACAAAACCACTCATTGGGTAACATGTCCACTACTAGTAAGAGACAGAACTTGCTAGAAGCCCAAACCTCACCTTCATGCAGTTTACTTATGTAGCAAATCCTCACATGTACCCCACATCTCTAAAATAAATAAAAAATAAAACAAAAAGAGAACAGATTTTTAAGAAAATCTTACCTATAAGTAGCAAGCATAAGAATTATATTTGACTTCTCAAAAATGATACAAATAAGAAGAGAATAGAGTTAAATTTGTAAGAAATGAAAACCAACCTAGAATCTGGAACCATATAAAATTGTCCTATAAAACTGAAGGAAAAATAAAGACTTTTTCAAACAAATAAAAATTGAGAAAATTCGTTCCCGGTAGACCTGTTTTTTGACAAATGTTAAAAGTCCTTTAGAGATAGAAAATGATGTAGGTCAGAAACTTGAATCTGTATAAAGAAGAGTATTAAAAAATAGTGAAGGTGACATAAAAACTTTTTGTTTAGTCTTAATTGATCTAACAAATACCTGTTCAAAATAATAACAGCATTGTATTAAATTATGTATGCTGATATGTGTGTGTGTGTGTGTGTGTGTGTGTGTGTGTATGCTTATATATGAAATAAATACCTCAATGACCCAAGGGATAGAAGGATAAAATTAGGATTATTTAGATATTATAAGGTACTTGCACTATTCATGAAACAGTATAATGTAATTTAAAAGTGAACTTAGAATAGTTATAAATGTATATGCAAACTCTGGCAACTAGTAAATAGGTAAAAAGCATAACTCATACGCTAAAAAAGGAGAGAAAATAGAATAATATAAAATGCTCCATTAAAACAACAAAGGTAGACAAAGAATGGAAGACAATAGGAACAAAGAAAAAGAAAAAGAAAGAACAGAAACAAATATGGTAGATATTAATACAACTACCTCAGTAATTACTTTAAATGTTAATGACTTAAATACACCTATTAAAAGACTGAGATTGCCAAAGTCATCCACAGTCCAAATATCTGTCTATAAGAAACTCTCTTTAAATGCAAAGATAAATAAAGATTAAAAGTAAATGGATGGAGAAAGATATATCAAGTTAACACTAATCAAAAGAGAGAAGTAGTAGTTATATTAATTTCAGATGCAAACTTCAGAGCAACAAAATTAATCAGGGAAAAAGAGAGTAATTTCATAAAAGGATCAGTTACTCAAAAAGACATGGCAGTTCTGAATATATATTTGCCCAACAATACAGCATAAAAATATACAAGGTAAAAATTGATAGAATTGCAAGGAGATGTAGATAAATTCACTATATAATTGAAGATTTCAACACCATCATCATCATTTCATTTCAGAGACAATTGTCAAGTTTCATATTGACTCTTGGTCATGATGTAACTATGCATTCTCATGATGTAACATTATGCATCCATAATTTCTTATATTTGAAAACTACTTTTTTATTCTTTAAAAGTAAAATGTGCTGTGAAATACACAGATACGCAGTGTACAATTGTATGTTTTAATAAGTGTATGCTTCAAGATATAAAATATAACCATCACCCCAGAAAATTTTCTTACATCAATATCAAATCAATCCTTCACTCCCCACCTGTTCTGTTTTCTTTGACTATAGATTAGTTTTTGCCTGTCCTTTAATAGCATGTAGCTATTTGAGTCTTATTTCTTTTTTCAGCATAATGTTTATGAGCATTTTAGTGCCATAACAAAGTACCATAGACTGGGTGGCCTAAACAACAGAAATTTATTTTCTCACAGTTCTGGAGGCTGGACATTGCGAGACAAGTTGCCAAGATTGTCAGTGTCTGTTGAAGACTCTCCTCTTGGGTTGGAGATGGCTGCCTTACTGCTTCTCACATGCTTTTTCCTTTGTATGTGCAGGGGGATAGAGATTTTACTCTCTTCCTCTTCTTCTTTTTTTTTTCAGTTGGAGTCTCACTCTGTCACCCAGACTGGAGTGCAGTGGCCGTTCCCAGCCACTGCAGCCTCGACCTGCTGGGCTCCGGCGATCCTTCCACCTCAGTCGTCCGAGTAGCAGGAATTACAGGCATGTGCTACACGCCCGGCTGAATTTTTTGATTTACTGTAGAGATGAGGTCTCACCAAGTTGCCCAGGTGGGTCTTGAACCCGCGGGCAGAGGCAATCCACTCACCTTGGCCTCCCAAAGTGCTGGGATTACAGGCTGAGCCACTGAGCCCCGCCTCTCTTCCTCTTCTTATCAAGGCTACAAATTCTGTAGAATTAGGACTCCCCCCTGATGACTTCACTTTACCTTAATTAACTCCTTAATTATCCCTCACATCGGGGTTTGGGAATCAACTTATGAATTTTGAAGGTACACATTTCAGTAAATAGCAATAGGATTCATCCATATTGTTACATGATCAATACTTAATTCATTTTATTGTTGAATAGCATTCGATTGTATAAATACACCACAATTTGTTTATATGTTTTCCTGGTGATTGACATTTGGATTGTTTTCTGTTCTGGTTATAGCTGTTTTCTTTTACAAGTATTTTTGTGAACACATATCATTTCCCTTGGGAAAATAGCTGCGAATTTCTAGGTTATAGGGTAAGTACATATTGAACTTTATGAGAAATTGCCAGATATTTTCTTCAAAGTGATTCCAAAATTTTGCATTCTCATTAGCAATGTTTGAGAATTCCAGTGCTACACATTCTTGGCAACATATGGTGCTGAGAGTCTCTAATTTTTCCCATTCTAGCTGGGGTGAAGTGGTATCTCAGTACTGTTTTAATTTATATTTCCTTGATGGCTAATCTTGTTAACATTCTTTATGTGCTTATTTCCCATTTTTTTATCTTCTTTTGGTGGTGTCTATTGAAGTCTTTTGCCTATTTTCAATAGGTTAGTTGGTCTATTAAAAACTGTTGTGTAGAATGTCTGTATATATTCTAGACACACATTTTTGTTATATATATTGCATATTTTCTCCCAGTCAGTGAGTGGCACGCATTTGTAATTTTTCTTTTTATTTTGCTATTCACTTTTTTCAGAAGAAATTTGTAATTTTAATGAGGTCTTTGGTAATTTTTGTTATTTCTAAATAATTTTTGTTATGGTATAAAGCAGAAGGTCAAAGTTCATTTTTTTTTTTTTTGGTTTACATTTATCCAGTTGTTCCAGCACCAATAGTTGAAAATATTTTTTGTTCTATAACAAATTGCCTTGGTGACTTTGTTAAAAACTAATTGACCACATATGTGAGGTTCTATATCTGGACCGTAATCCATTCCACTAATCTGCTTGCCTATCTTTATGTCAATACCACATTGTCTTGATTACGGTAGCCTTGGGGTAAGTCTTGCAATCAGATACTGTAATTTCACTGATGCTGTTGTTCTTTCTTCAGACGATTTTGGCCATTCAAAGTCATTATTTCCACATAAATTTTAGAATTAGCTCGTCAATTTACTTTTTCAAGCTCATTAGAAATTTGATTGAGAGTGCATTGAGCCATAGAGATTTAATTTAATAATATTTTATTTTGAGTATATATCTATTCTAATAAAGGGTATTCATCTGTAATTTAATGTCTTTGTCAGGTTTTGGCATCAGCTATGCTGGTGCCAAAACAATCTGAGAATTATTTCCTCTTCTCTATTTTCTGAAAGAGTTTGTTACATTTGGCAGTAGTTCTTCCCTAAGTATTTCATAAAAATCGCCAGTGAAATCATTTGACCTGACGTCTTTTTTGTGGGGGAAGCATTTTGCTTATAAATTTAATTTCTTTAGCATACATAAGACTACTTAGATGTACTATCTTTTCTTGTTTTATATCCAGTGTGATATGTATTGCCAGAATTTTTTCCCATTATATCTAAGTTGTCAAATATGTTGGTGTGCATTTTTTTGTAATAGTCTTTTGTTATCTTCTGTATCTGTAAGTTCTGTAGTAAAAATCTAGTTTTTTTTTCATTTCTAATATTGGTAATTTGTGGTTCTCTAGTTTTTCTTTGTCAGTACTACTAGAATTTTTTCAGTTTTGACATTGCTAGTATTCTGTAAGTTAATATTTTTCCTATTACATTGATTCATTTTATTTGTATTATTTCCTTCTTTCAATTACGGATTCAATTTACATTTGCTTTCCAACTTCTAAACATAGAAACTTACATTCATACTTTTAAAAATTTTTGGTTAAAGTTCTAAGTTTCTTTTTAAGCACTCTTTGCTACATTTCTTCAAATTCTATGTGTTGTATTTTTAATATCATTTAGTTTGAATTATTTTCTAAATTATCTTTTGAGTTTTCTTTGACCATGAGTTACTAAGTGTTTGATTTCTAAATATTTTGAGATTTTCCTAAATATCATAGTTATTGATTTTTAATTTAACTATGTGATCAGAGTAGAAAGTTAACCCAGCATATGAACCATTTGACAAACATCTCATCTGCACTTGAAAAGAATTTGTATTCTGCAGCTGTTGGGTAGATTGTGCTATAAACTTTAATCTGTAATAAATATTGATAGAGTTTGTCTTCTATATTCCTAATGAATTTTGTCTACTTTACTATCAATTTATTGAGAGATGTATTAAAATATACAACTATTATTATACATAACTTCTTTTTTAATTTTAGTTCTGTCAGTTTTTACTTCATGTATTTTGAAATTGTTTTAAATGCATATACATTGTGGATTTTTATGTCTCCCTGTTCAATGTACTTTTCATCATTAAGCTATTTCAACTTTCTTTTGCCTACTTTTTCTTATAATTCTTTTCTTAACCTTATACTTTCAACCTATCTGATCTTCAAACTTTGATCATATAGTCAGCCAGGCTGATACTCTCTGCCATTTATTTATTTATTTATTTGTTTATTTTGAGTTGGAGTGTCACTTTATCACCCAGACTGGCGTGCAATGGTACGCTCATGACTACCCCAGCATCGACCTCTTGTGCTCCAGAGATCCTTCCGCCTTAGCCTTCCAAGTAGCTGGAGCTGCAGGCGCCTGCTGCCACATCCAGCTAATTTTTTTTTATTGTAGAGGTGAGGTCTCGCCAAGTTGCCTAGGCTGGTCTTGAACCCATGTGCTCAGGCAATCCATTCGCCTTAGCCTCCCAAAGTCCTGGGATTACAGACTGAGCCATGGAGTTGGGCTGTCTCTGCCTTTTAAGTGGTGTGTGTAATCCATTTGTACTTAATGCAACTATTAGTTTATTGGACTTTAAGTTTACCATCCTGCTATTTTTTTATTTGTCCCAACTGTTTTGTCTTCCTTTGTTCCTCTTTAGTTCTATATACAGAGGGGTGGCAAAAAATGTATACACATTTTAAGAGATATTATATATGTATTATTTTTTGAAGTTGAATTGAATTATGGTACCAATGTGCAGTATGGTGTTTGTTCAGCTGTGCTGCCACCATTCTCTTTGGTTGTCCTGCCTGTTGCATGGTGAAGCTAGCATTCATTAGATTAATGCCATCTTTTGAGCAAACATCATATTAAAAATGTGTATACAAGTTTTGGGCACTCCCAAAAGACCATATTTTGGTTCTCTATTAGCTCTTTAGATAAAACTCTTTGTATTTTTGTTTTACATTTTTAAATAATTGCTCGAGGGGTTAACTTATAGCATGTAATAAATATTATATCACCTCTTATAATAGTGTAGAAACTAGCACTGTAATTCCATTTACTCTCACCCTTTGTGCTATTTATCATATAATTTTACTTCTTTAAATATTATTAATCTTTTTTTTTTTTTTGAGTTGGAGTCTCACTCTGTCACCCAGACTGGAGTACAGTGGCATACTCCCGGCCACCGCAGCCTCGACCACCTGGGCTCCGGCGATCCTTCTGCCTCAGCCTTCTAAGTAGCTGGAACTACAGGTGTGCGCTACCATGCCTGGCTAATTTTTTTGATTTTATTGTAGAGATGAGGTCTTGCCAAGTTCCCTGGACGGGTCTTGAACCCTCAGGCTCAGGCAATCCACTCACCTCAGCCTCCCAAAGCGCTGGGATTACAGATTGAGCCACCGAGCCCAGCAGAATATTACAAATCTTACTCTACATTGTATTTTTGCTTTAAGCAGTCAGTTGTCTTCTTACAAATTAACAAAAAGCAAGAAGTCTCACATATTTACCATTTATGGTGTTCTTAATTCTTCTCTATAGATCTAACTTTCTACCTGTTACCATTTCCTTTTAACCTGAAGGCCTCTTTAATACTTCTTAAAATGCAGGTCAGCTGATGACATATTCTCTCAGCTTTTGTTTACCTGTATTGTCTTTATTTTGTCCTCATTTTTGAAGGATATTTGTACTGGATATAGAATTTTGGAAGATTTTCAGTCCTTCAACACTATTATTCCATTGCCTTTGGCCATAGTTATTCCTTGTATGGTAACACCTAAAACACCGGATATTTCATCATTGTTCCACTATGTATACTCTTTTTTCTGTGGATGCTTTTGAGTATTTTCTTTTTATAATTAGGTTTCAGCAGGGTGACTGTAATATGGCTAGATATAATTTTCTGTGCCTAATTTTTCTGAACTTCTTGCATTATAAGGTCATGGTTTTTACCAAATTTGAGGGAAAAAATAGACATTATTCCTTAAAATTTTTTTTTACCATTCTTTCTCCCCCTTCTTTATACACTTCTGATAAAATGTCTTAGCATTTTATATTGTTCCACTGACCATTGAAGCTCTTGTCATTTTGTTTTACTTTTTCTTTACTCTTTGCTCCTCAATTTGAATAATTTATGTTGACTTCAAGTTCACTAACCTTTCTTTCTACATTACTCAATAAACTGTAAGTCTTAAATAGTGATTTAAAAATTTTCATATGTTATACTTTTCACTTCTAGACTTTTTTTCTAGTTTCAATTTCTCTGCTGAGATTTCTCATCTGTTTACCCCTTGTATTCTTTAACTTTAAATGCACAAAATAGGTGTAATAATTGCTTTTGAAAAGTATTTGGCAGCTAATTGCTACATCTGTTTATATCAGAGTCTTTTTCTACTGTTTACATTTTTAAAAATTGTTTTATTTTAAAGATGTGGGATACAATTCAGGGTTAGGTATACAAATGATCATTATGCAGGTACCCTTGTTGATGGGGTGTGCCCCCTTCCCGGAAGTTTCCACTACTACCAATCCCATCCCCCCTCCCCTGGCAGTTTCCCACCACTGCCAATCCCTTTCTTATAGTATTATGATAATTGATCAAGGTCCACTTATGAGTGAGAACATGTGGTACTCAGTTCTTTGTTTCTGTGATAGATCATTCAGTATTATAGACTCTAAGTCGATCCAAGTTGCTGTGAAGTTCATAATTTTGTCCTTCTTTATGGCTGCATAATACTCCATCATGTCTATGTACTACATTTTTTTATCCAATCTTCTTTCAATGGGCAGTACGGTTAGATCCAATGTTTTGCTATTGTAAATAATGCTGCAATAAACATGCGTGTGCAAGTATCTTTTTCATAGAGTGATCTGAGTTCCTCCGGGTATATTCCCAGTAAGGGGACTGTGGGGTCATATGGAAGGTCAATTTTTAGATCTTTTAGGAATCGCCAAACTGTTTTCCACAGAGGTTGTACTAGTTTACACCAACAGTGTAGAATTGCTCCCTTTCCCCTGCATCCTCTCCAGCATCTGGAGAGTTATTGATGATGGCCATCCTGACTGAAGTTAGGTGGTATCTCAGTTTTAATTTGTATTTCTTTCATGATTAGTGAAGCTGAACATTTTTTCATGTATCTGTTGACTGCTCATAGTCTTCTTTTGAGAAGTGGCTATTCATATCTTCTGCCCATTTCTTAATGGGGCTGTTTTTTTCTTTTTGGCTCATTTGAGTTCCTTGTAGATCCTAGATGTTAGGCCTTTGTCAGCCACACAGTTGGCAACTATTTTTCCCCAGTCTGTGTCTCCTTGCTCTCTTGATGGTTTCTTTGGTTTTGCAGAAGCTTGTCAGTTTGATGAGGTCCGACTTGTCTATCTTATCTCTTATGGCATGGGTACTTGATCAGAAATTGGTTGCCAGTTCCAGTTTCCATAAGGGTGTCCCCTGCATTTTCTAAGGTTCTTATAGTTTGAGGTTTTACGTTTAGGTCTTTATCCATTTAGAGTTGATTTTTGTGTATGGTGATAGGTAGGATCTTGTTTTAATCTTCTGCATGTGGTCAGCCCATTTTTCCAGCACCATTTACTGAAAAGGTTCTCCTCTCCCCAGTGGTTGATGATGGAGGTTGTTAACATTTTGTCTTGATTTTTCTGCTTCTTTGCACAACTGGTAATTTTTTTTTTTTTTATCATATGGTGGACATTACAGTTCATTCTTTGTAAGGAGGCTGGCTTATGTTGTCTTTTCTAAAGGGTGTTGAGTTTTGTTCTGTCAGGATTAAATTACTGGCAGATCCACTTCACCTTTGTAGGTGTATATTTAGCTGAATCTATCTTTATTTTTCCCTCATACTTAGAAGTGGTTCTCAATTTAGGGTGTATTTCTAATTTTTGAGATTTCTAAGGTCTCTAAAGTCTCCCCTAAGTGTTTAGGAAATTCAGGGAGACTTATTCTCTTTGTCTGGGCTGAAACTCTGATGTGTCCCAGCTCAGTCTGGTCTCTTTCTCTTTATGACTTCTCAAACATACAACAACCACTCTTTCGGGTTTGGGTAGTCTTGCCCTTGTGAGAGCAGTCAGTTTTCAGCTAAACACTCAAAGGGAACACTCCTGTAGACATCTGTCTACACCCTTTTCTCAGCTTTCTCCTCTTGGTATACAGTTCCACAAATACCAAACACTTCAGCCCTGAACTCCAATCGCTTGCTCCTTGGCTCTGTGAGATCACCACTCTTGACTCTGAGTTCCACCTCCAAACAAGTTAGGCAGAAAGCTTTCACCATGAAGAAAGTCAGATGAAACCTAGGGCTTACCTTGTTTATTTCCCTAATCACAAAAACGGAAGCCTTTTGTCCAGTGCCTAAAAAGCCAGCCTTATCAATTTTGTTTAATTTTATAATTGTTTAATGTGGAAGGATAAGGCCATTTATGTCCAGTAATTTCTGCCGTGACTGGAAGCAGAAGCTCCAATTGTTAAATTCTAAAACTTTGTCATAAGAAAACTATATAGAGAGAGTACTCAGGTAAATATATACATATTAACATAAACATGTATTTTAATGTGCGGCCTTTGCATAGTGTTTAATTACTCAGGTTTTGGAGTCCGACGCCTGAGTACCAACTATTTGATCTGGATAAATTGTTTGTTTTTCAAGGATCTATGTTCTTTTCTGTGGTTTGAAAATGATAATGTTGCTTATTCCATTGTGATGTTTAAGTAATGTACAGAAAGCACTTAGCACAGTGTACAGTAAATTGTAAATGCACATAAATGTTAATGTTAGCCGGGCTCGGTGCTCAAACTGTAATCCCGCGCCTTTGGGAGGCTGAGGTGAGTGGATTGCCTGAGCCCGCGGGTTCGAGACCCACCTGGGCAGCAAGACTTCATCTCTACAATAAATTAAAAAAAAAAATCAACCAGGCGTGATAGCGTGTGCTTGTAATTTTGGCTACTAGGAAGGCTGAGGCAGAAGGATCACCGGAGCCCAGCAGGTCGAGGCTGCGGTGGCTGGGAGCGGCCACTGCACTCCAGTCTGGGCGATCGAGTGAGACTCCAACTCAAAAAAAAAAAAAAAAAAAAAGAAAATGTTAATGTTATTCTATATACATTATTTAAAAAAATCTAGAAAGAACATCATTAAAACATCAACAGTAATTATTTCAGGGTAATATTTACTCATGTTGAGTTATGTATTTCAATGCTCTTTACACTGAATATCTATTTTTTAATAATTAAAAGTAAATATTATGTTAAGCCAGGTGTGGTGACTCACACCTGTAATCACAGCACTTTGGGAGGCAGGGGTGGGAGGTGTGCTTGAGCCCAGGAGTTCAAAACCAGCCTAGGCAATGTAGTGAGACTGCAAAAAATTAGCCGGGCGTGGTGGCATGTGCTTGTAGTCCCAGCTACTCAAGAGATGGAAGCAAAGGATTGCCTGAGCCCAGGAGGTCAAGGCTGCGATGAGACGTGATCATGCCATTGCACTCCAGCCTGGGCAGCAGAGTGACATCCTGACTGAAAAAAATACATATATATTTTAAAGAAAATATGACTTCTAGATTTTTTTGATATTATTGTGAGAAGATAAAAGAATGCATTGCAATACAAAAAAGTGTACAGCCTGTGCAAGCTTTGGAAAAAGTTTCTTTCTTTGAGCTAGTCTTTGAATTCTGCACATTCTGTTCCCATTACAAGTTGAAATTAATGGGGCCAAGAAAATCTCTATGTTTCTACAAGCCTGATATCATCTTCTCCATGCTACAGATGAACCTCAGAGTGTCCCTGTCTATAAATCAGGGAGGCGGGAAACTAGGTAACAAAAACAAATATACAGAGATATAAGAGGAAATCATTAGTATGATTTTAGCTTTTGATACTTTAAAAAGGTTTGAATATTTCAAGCTGCTGAAAATAATTGGTTCAGACAAATTATGAGAAAAATTTGAGCATAATAATGTTCTCTCATTAGTATACTATCTTTAAAAGGAAGAATAAGCTAAGATTCTATCTAACATATTAGGAAAAATTAAAGTTCATTTGACATGATCTTTTCAGAAAGTGTGTGAGAGCTTTAAAATAAAGGGATAAACTGGAAGACAAATATTAAGAAGAGAGTTCTTATTAAATAATTTCTAAATATGTAGAACATTTCTAAATGAGATACTTGTGATAAAAGACTAAATATTTAAACCCCTAAGGCCAAACTTGTAGGGTCTTTCTTTTTTATATGTACTAAACTCACACACTAGAAAGAGACAGGAGAGGAGTTGGCATAAAAGTGAAATGAACTATAGTAAAAAATCTTTTCTGTAGCTCTAAGTCTTTATCAAATACACTGAGCACTTTTCCTGTGTAATTTTACTTAAACTTCACAAAACCCGATGATACAAATATCGTTATTACTTCCATTTTTTCTGATGATGGACTGATATTTGAAGGAAGTTCCTATACTTAAATCACAGAGTTAAGCACAATGGTAAAATTTGAAATAAGGTCTATCTGAATACAAAGCTCATGTTGCTATTACCTCTAATACTGTGCTATATTGGCCTCTATATAATTAACGTCATAAGGCTAATTTAAACTTTGTTTTACAGTATTAATACTATTCTATATTATATCTTAAAATACAGAGTTCCCAACAAATGTCTTTAGTTAAAAACTAAATATGGGAGCACTTAGATAGAAAATAGCTAGCCAAAGAAATCCTTTTCTGACAATCTTGAAGTTTTAAAGAAATTAAAATTCTACGTCACATTTTAAGAAGTTTACATTTTTATATAAAGCAAATTCATCACATATCAACAAAAGACATTAAATTATCTTTTTCAGAAGGAAACTAAAATTGAAAAGTAAAATGAAATCACTAGGTTCATATGGAAGGTCAATTTTTAGAGCTTTTAGGAATCGCCACACTGCTTTCCACAGAGGTTGCACTAGTTTACAACGATGGAATACTACACAGTCATAAAAAAGAACAAAATCATGAATTTCACAGCAACCTGGATGGAACTAGAATCTATAATAATGAGTGACCTCTCACAGAAACAAAGATCCGAATATCACATGTTCTCACTCATATAATGGACCTTGAACATCCAATGTAATACTATAAGAAAATGACTGACGGTACTGGGAAACTATGGAGGGGGATGGGATTAACAGTAGCAAATATCTGTCGGGGGATGGGAACACACCTCTTATCAACAGGGTGCCTGAATGAAACATAATTGTACACCTAACCCTTAACTGTACCCCACAAAACCATAATAAAAAATATTGATTAATAAAAAAAAAGAAATCACTAGGCTTAATTTATCTCAATTAGAACACCATCATATTTTCCCCATAGTGTTATGTGTATTTTTCTACTTATCGGATTAGACAATTTTCAAAAAATTCAATATTGTTTAGGTTATTTTCTCTCTGAAACGGTTGTACATAAGACATTTGAAAAATAAAATATTTATATTTTCATTCCAAAAGAAACTCACACATAGGACCAGGTTAATTAATACTTGGGATTTTGAAAATATGTTCACATAATGCTTTTTAAATTTTTTGAATAAAACTACTTTACAAAAGCTATTATTTTTCAGATGTTGAACATAATTGGCAAATTTTGTGACCACACTTCTGTTAATATGTATTTAGTTTTCAATTTAAAAAATTTTAAAGTTGCCATGTAAAGATGATATTAAAAGTTGTCAGTGATATCACGATGCAGAAAATATTTTTTCTTCTCAGAAATTATAAATTTATTATTTCCATATATGAAAATCTAAATTGATTACTGTAGTATACAATTAAACTATAGTTATACAACTCAGTAAGAAGAGTTTTAATACCTCTTTCATACCTATTGCTTTGATGTCAAAATGCACATAATTGCTGAATTAATTATGCTTTTTAATACATTTTTAACCAAGAAAAAATACAATAAGGTTATGATTTTGCACTGCTTTCAAATAGCTCTTACACAAAGCAGACAAAGCACAAAATTCAAATTCAGTAAATTATAAGAAAATCACTACCATTGCCAAACAAATCACCTTAAAATATAACATCACCATTTTATTAAGTATTTGAAATGAGCAAGTTTATTTCAAAAACAACAAACCCTAATAATATATACACTGGTTTTCAATTTGATTGAGGTTTGACTAATACAATAAATTAATGTAAAACCACCAAAATTGTGCTGCTTCAAATATTTTCACATTTATCAACATAACCTGAAAAAGTTTTTAAAGCTTGTAGATTTTTCAGTACTTTTATGACATTATTTACACAGAAGCACATAAATATATAATACAAATCTCCAATTTTTCTGTATTTCCTCCCTGTCTCTCCCCCATTCTTGTCCCAAGTCTATTTTTTGCTACCAAAGGTTCACATGATTGCAGAAAATACTTTTCTTTTCTTAGAAATTGTACATTTGTATGGAAGAGAGTTAGACAGTGCTCTACATCATTAACCAAATCACATAACTGTCTGTACCAGCTTAAATATTCATGTAAAAATGAAAGATGTAGTGTTTTGTATTGATATGGCCAACATTTTGGCTCACAAATACATATGTAGCTTTGCCTCCTACCTTAAAATCCTTGATTTTATTGGGATGTGGGAAACATAAATCTTTACTGTTAGCAAGCAAAATTTTTTTTTTGTCTATAATTATAAAAAATATATGTGAGTTAGAGGACATAACCTTACTTGGAAGAAAAGTTTTGTATATAAATTCTAGTGTCTTTTTACAAATATTCCTATTAACCATGACAAAATGAAAAATAATTGAAAGCACTTCCAGAGAATATTTCATTTTTATTCCATAACATCCAGGTGGAGTAGCAAGGTCATAAGTTGTGACCAGCCACCTTACAATGAATCCAGTAACAAAACTAGCAAGAGGCAGCATGAGGGCTGGACCTGGGTCTTAGAATGTTAGTCGGTGCTATATTGGCCTCTATATAATTAACTTCATAAGGCTAATCACAAGCCATCACATTTGTGGCTCAGTGAAAAAGTTATGGCATAAATATGAAAAATCATGTTATTCTCTATTATTGATGGTGTCAAACAGTTTGCAACCTATTAAAAGTTATAAATATGTATTAAACAAGCCTACTTACAAATACATTGAAAGCAGGTATCTCTCAAAGGAATTTTCACACAGGTAGATAATTGAGATGCAGGGCATTTGTTAATAAGGTGTTTACGGGTTTAGATTTCATTTTCAAACTGTTGGTTTTATTCTATGTTGATCTTCTACCACTGATTTTTATTTTTGCAGGAAAAAAGGAATATTTCTTATTAAACACCATAAAAGTAAATAATGGAGAATATATATTTATGGCATATATATGTCTATATATATGCCAGGCCAATTTATATACATTTATGTAAATGGTAACTTCTACATACAAACCATGGTTATCACTTGCAATTATTCTGATATTTTGTTGAAAAGAAATAAGAATCGAAGAATGAAGAGAATGAAACGCCAATACAATTCCAAACACAAGTAAATCTGGAATGATCTAGAATGAGGTAAAGTGGATGTGAGTCACATTTGACAAAAATAAAGAATCTTAATTAAAGTTTTAATATGATAAAAGTGAATCAGAGTTTTCTCTAGTTTATACTAGAATCACGTTATAATTTATGTGATTTTCCTACTCTAAGAAGTTCGTTTTTCAAGTGTTCCTGTAAAACACATAAGGAAGGAACATTAGGTGATAGAAACTGCATTAGTCAAAACTTGTTGGCAAGACTTATTGTTACTTCCAGGAGACACAAAAGAGCTTGGCTAACTCAAAAACCCCTATCCCATACTCTTTCTATTGCAAAAATTAGACTTTATGTTATTTTATTCCTCTAGTTTCAAGATACGTCAAATAAAAAAGTCACTGAATATAGCTACTAGATTAGGGCTCTCATATGTTCTACAGATCACCTGCAACAGAGTCTCTTGAAAAAGGAGAGGATGGTATTTCTGTTGAAAAATTTTGATTCATGGGCTGTATCCAAATTTAATGAAGCAAAAATTATGGGAATTGGACACTGGAATCTGTATTTAAAGAATCTCCCCAGATGATTCTTAAGCAAAGCAAGTCTTGAAAATCACCTCCCTGTAGTCAATACTTCATCAAACATGTCTGTACTTGTTCACATTTAACTTGTAAGAACATGCAGATAGTCATTTTGAAAGTGGTAGATACACTCTTGAGAAATAAACCTGTGAATGAATGAATGAACTGAAAACCAAAGCAAGAATCAGAAGTATTTTGGTTTTACATAGAACCAGTGTTCACTGCATTCACCTTTCTCTCAAAGACCAAAGAGGTCAAGGAAGAAAATATAACACAAACTATTCCTCATGTTGTATAGCTCTATGAAGTAGGAATGTTCACATTACAGGTGCAAGATATTTAATAAATGAAAGAATGTATCTGAATGCACTTTCTCAAATGTTGTTAATGTAATGCAGAGAGGTAAGCAGGGTGCTATTCAGCTCTTCTCAGGCCACACTTCTAACTGAGCTCGCTGGCCATCTACGCAGGCAATGATGGTACTTGAAGACAGCCGAAGTAAGAATCCAGAAATATAGATGAGAGCTTTCCAGCAAGAGCATTTCATAGAACTTCTGTTTGAATCAAACACATATCTTAACAGGAGGAAGTCCTATTTAGCATGTGCAAGATATCTTCATACATCTTCATGAAGTTCTAGTTTTTCAATTTGGAAATGTATGTATGAAAATTTTCTGTAACGTTTGGTTCATTGTGGTCATCATTGTCACTACAGTGTATCATTACTAAATTTTTTTTTAACCCTACCATATGTTTCAAGATGAGAGCTTCTAAGATTGAGAAGATATAAAAGATGTCTTATTCAATGTCATCTAGATTTATAGAGTGCTAACTTTAGTGGTGCTTAAAATTGTTATACCTTAATGCTCAACAAATTTGGACATTTTAATTTCTAATATGTTCTAATTTCACTTTTTTTGTATTATGCTGAATGACTTTATAAATATTTAAGGCAATCTTATAGATAATATTGAAGGACCCATAAACTTAACTTTTGAAAGTCCTCATTTTATGAAGAAACTTCATTTTACAATAAAGTTTTATCCTAATACTTTCAATGGTTAATACTAAAAAAAAAAAAAAAAGGAAAAAAACATTGTATGCATGATCCTTCATGCTATAGATGATTTTACATAATTAAAATTTTTTAAATATAGGTATGTAAATAGGTAGGTAGATTTTTTAAAAATCATCTAGTGCCTCCCCTTCTTTTAAATTTTATACCACTGAGTGACAGCATCCATTTCTCATTAGGTGAAATACATGTTCTTATTTTGTCAATACAGGCACTTTCTGCTTTAAGGAGCCTCCAATTTAAAAAACAGAACTAAGAGTGGATATTTTCTTTATAAAGGTTTGTCAATGCAAAAGAATTTGTCAAATAATTGCCTTAATGAAGTAAGTCCTCCTAATAAATTTTTTATTTCACAAAATTTTGTAAGATATTGAGGTTATAGAAACTCAATGACTGTATTCAGCAAAGAATACCAGTATAATTATACTTGTTCTTTATTATTATTTGTTACACAAGTAAATCTATTTGTAATCACATTGTTTGTTTTTGGCAACAAAATTTAAATTTTAAATTTTTATATGATTATGCACTAAGACCAAAAAGTATAAAGCATGATAATGTTGTTTTCCCTTTTTAGCATCTCTGGAATGTGATTTTTTTTGACACATGATTCATAATTAATTCTGAGAAAGCCTAAAAAGTTCTTTGCAAGTAATATCCCAAACTAGAATGCTTAAGAAAAATATTTTTTGTTTTGTTTTGTTTTTTGTGAATCAGTCTCACTCTGTTGCCTAAACTGGAGTGCAGTGGCACACTCATGGCCACTGCAGGTCGAGGCAATCCTTGTGCCTCAACCTTCTGGGTAGTTGGAACTATAGGCGTGTGCCACCACGCCCAGCTAATTTTTTTTTTCTTAAATTGTAGAGACGAGATCTTGCCAAGTTGCTCGGGTTGGTCTCGAACCCCTGGGCTCAAGTAGCCTCTCGCCTCAGCCTCCCAAAATGTTGCACTCAGCTTGCAGTTGTGTCTTACAGATAATTCTGATGATACTTTGAGTCGTCATCTTGCTGGAGTGCAATGGCATGATCGTGGCTCACTGCAGCCTCAACCTCCTGGGTTCAGCAGTCCTTCTATCTCAGCCTCCTAAGTAGCTGGCTGCAGGTGAGTACTACCATGCCTGATTAATATTTTGATTTTTTGTACAAAGTTTCACTATGCTGCCCACACTGGTCTCAAATTCCTGGGCTCGAGCAATCTACCCTTAGCCTCTCATGATGGTATTTTTAAAATGAGTATAAATCAAATAGAAATAATCAAACATATAATTCAAATTTGAGTTTCAACAAGAGTAAGATGATAATACATGTAATGTAATTAGAATGGACGTACATTTATCAGCTATAATCTCTTTTAAACTAATGAAGTTCATCAAATTTTCTGTGAGAATTAATGGAGTAAAATATTACAGAGCTTCCTATAAATCTGTTGTTCTACCATTGTAAATTGTTATTCCATTTTGAGAATTATTTATATTAATAATGTTTTAAAAAGATGTGAAGATTCTCTATAACATTTTATTCATTGTGGTCATCAATTGCCAGCATAATTACAAAAATATTTGAGAATATTTTTTATTTGAAAACTACATAGTTTGAGGTGACTTGGCAGATATTTTGTTTAATATCTTCTGTAATTAGAGTACCAACTTCAGAGGTGCTTACAATTGTTATATCTTAAAATTCTACAAGCTTGGATATTTTACTTTCTGACAGGTACTAATTCCATATTAAGCTACTTTTGGACCATGAATTTATAAGCAGCATTTGAAGCAACCTTACAGAAAATATTTAATCTACTTAAAAAATTACAAATGCTGTACTATAATATTTTCATATGCCCAATACATTTGGAAAAGAAATCCACAAATATATAATTAACAACTATGCATAATTAAATATTAAGCAGTATATATTAACAATGCTAGAATCTTTAATAAACAAAACAAAGATCAATAGTTTTACTAATTTCCACAAATTAATAGTTTTTTCCCTTCAAATCAACCAATTTTACTGAGGAAAAATCCATTTTTATATTACTGTTAACTAATAATTATACTTTTACTTATTTACTGTTTCACAAGTTTACAGATTGCTTCCCATGCATAATAAATAAACTTTCAGCCAATTATATCTTGGTATAGATAACAATGAAAAGTCAAACCCTTAAAAATACATAAGCTATAGCAAACTCATTCTACAAAAATTCATAGATTCAAAAAGACATTTTAAATATCAGATGTCTGTATTGCATCTTACAATAATTATAAATGTTCCATAAAATTTGATTTCACATAAATTTTTAAGAAGTTAGCATTTGTATTTTCCTTGAATAGACACAATCACATATGTTTCTGTAGAATCAATTTCAAAAATGTGAGGTTGACTATGGTATTATTTTAGAGGACCGCCCAGTGGACTTGGAACATCCCATGCAATGTCAGGGAAACCTCATAAGCTAGAGAACAATGATATTACACTACTAGTCACCTGTGCTGAGATATGTGCAATTATATGAGGAAAGCTCAACCCTTCAACTATCTCTCATTATTAAACTTGCCCAGACCACAGTCTGAAATACCTGCATAAAAAAAAATCAAAGAGGACCAGTTACGAATTGTCCATCATTAGGTAGTCTCCAAAACTCAATCCTCTGGTCTTCAGCTTCGGAGACTAGAAACATCAGACAGAGCAGCTGAGATCTAGGACACTGAATGGACATCTGAGTCTCCTTAAAGAGTCACTTGATCTCATTTACCCTTTCACTCTTACTGAACAAAGCAAGGAACAATTTACAGGCACCGTCAGGAGCACAATCACAGAAGAGCCCATACCTCCGTGAGCAGACTTACAATGACCACACTGCCTGCTGAGCTTACATCTAATTGTCCTTTAGGACTAACCAGGAGAGTCAGCTTCTCTAGGACACATTTCCTGATCATTGCCCTTCACCTTCACCTCTACAATAGGTGTTACCCCTATATACAACTGAGTGCTTAATCCAATTAGCACAGGTAGTGAACGCCATCACAGTGATGTATTTACCTTTGTATCTTGAGTACTAGAATGCAAAATTCCTGCAAACAGAGACCACAATTATTTTAGTTTACTTTCCCAGGACCAAGCCCAGTTATTAGCACACAGTAAATGCTCAATAAATGTTTGTGAATGGATGTTGAATGAAGGTACCACTGCCACACCTGGTACATCTGCCACATTGATGATGTGGAGGTAAGAACAGAATTAATTGTTCAAAAACAAAGAGACTGAAACCATGTAGTGAAAATGCCACGACTCAGTCTCCTAATAGCTAAAATGAATGCAATTTTTACATCATCAGAAAACATCTTGGAATCTGCTGTCATCGAGTAAATAACACCTTTATAGGTCTGTGCATGGAGATATATATCATGTATTTATAATGATAGCATTTTACTGCTATAAACACTGAAAACCAAGGAATCTCATTTTTAAAAAATTAGAAAATGACTGTATTTCCTGAGATTCCATATCCTATGCATAAAATCTGTCTAAAGTTTTCAAATAATTACACTATTTATTCCATTTCTAATTAAAATACAATAGCATATTGTTACAGATTATTTGAAAATTATACTAATAGAATAATTGATATCACTGAATTGAAAACTCATTGTTTTTTATATCGATTACTCTTTCTGAAATAAAATTTCATTTCCTTATTTTGGAAAAATAATTTTCCTAAAAGAAGTGTAATTTTAAAAAATTATCTGAATAGATTTCTGATGAAGCAAAAACTATACATTTACTTAATTAAAAAATATTTTAAAATATTCTACACGAACAACAATAATATAATTTTCATGAAAGTAACAGACCTGAAAAAAGTTTGAAGTCTCTTCAAAGTTTCCTGTCATTTATGGAAAACATATAACATTAATTTACTATCTGCCCCTTTAAACTTTATTCTATTTTTCTAAATCATCCTTGAAACAACAGGGAGACATTTTAGGATGAGGGCTGAAATGTGTACTTTGGGTATATTTTATAGACAATAGATGTGAACAAGGCAATTATAATCAGAGAATAAAGCAGACAGACTTGAATTTTTATCACAGTTGCACACAGAATAAAGCTTGATTAGTTGGAAAGCAAAGTCCTGCATACACAAAGCACAAAATACAGTCTAAGAAATATTTCACATGCTTTGGTTATTTCAACTTAGCTCTTACATGCAACTTAATGAAAGTCTAATGTAAATAAAGTATGTGCTAAACGGTTTCTTTTCCCTAAGACAAAACTATTCAAACCTCTTAGTCACTACACATTTTTACAATGCCAGAGGAAAAAAATGAGAAATTATTAATTTTTAAAATTACCCAGCAATTCCATTGCATCATCTTCATTATCAATATCTTCTTCTGTTACAGATGGAGTAGGACTGTGGATCGACTCAAAAGAGTCTTGAGAGAGCATTGCTGCCAAGAGTTTCTTATGTTGCTGTTGCTGCTGTTTTAATCCCTTAGTCTTAGGCTCCATCTTTAAGCTGAGGGAATATTTAAATCTTAATTAGCTGTGATAAGTAAACACAATCATCTGCAAACAAATTTTCATTCAGTTATCTGTCATATGAATTTACGGACATATTACTAAAGTTTTCCTCAAGAATAATGAAAATACAGTCTTTCTCAAACACAACAAATGCCCATGGGTATCGGGGAGCTGAAATCTCCTGCCCCATTTAAGAGAGGAGGTGCTAATACTTCTACAAATGGTTGCCATGTGGGAGTTAAAATCCTCTGTTAATGGAGTTGCTGCTTTTTAAAGAGGAGGCAGAATGTCCAGATTCTTAGCCCCTTATTTACAAAGCAAATGTATGTCCAACAAAACACATGTTTTGGGATCAATATTTTGATATACTACATGAAGATTTTTTTAAATACCCAGTTTTAATTTCTTTTGCATGTGTGTACATAGTGGTCCCAGCACCATTTGTTGGAAAGACTGTTTTCTCTCCCATTTAATTGTCTTGTTTTAATTTATGATGTTTTGAATCTATCTCTTTGTATGGTTTTCTTTTCTTTTCTTTTTTTTTTTTTTTTTTTTTGAGTTGGAGTCTCACTCTGTCACCCAGACTGGAGTGCAGTGGCCACTCCCGGCCACTGCAGCCTCAACCTACTGGGCTCCGCTGATCCTTCTGCCTCAGCCTTCCTAGTAGCCGGAATTACAGGCATGCGCTACCACGCCCGGCTGATTTTTTTTAAATTTATTTTAGAGATGAGGTCTCGCTGCCCAGGCGGGTCTCGAACCCACGGGCTCAGGCAATCCACTCACCTCAGCCTCCCAAAGGCGTGGGATTACAGGCTGAGCCACCGAGCCCAGCTTGTATGGTTTTCTTAATGACTGCTGTTTGTGTTACTATACACAGTAGATTGTTTTACTAAAATCCGTTGATCATTTGTGGTGAAGCGTATACATATTACTTTCATTTTAGTCCCTTTATCTTCCTTATTTCTAAATATTATCACTTTGAATATCAAATGGCATTATAATATTTGTTTTGTTTTTTGTTTGTTTTTATATTCAAGATATAATCTGTAGGTTGTATCTTACATCAAATTAGGGATGTTTTCCACTTTTCAAGATGTGGGGTGCAATTTAGTGTTAGGTATACAAATGGTCATTGTTCAGGTAAAGTTTGGGCCTCACTTTGGTCCTCACTTCACCTGGTTAGAGATCCAGTACCTACCCTTATTGTTTTCAACTATTATTTCTTCTAATTCTTATTCAATCCACTCACTTTCGCTCTCTTTCTTGGATTCAAATGGTAAGAATGTCAGATCTTTTGTTATTCTCCCATAGGTCAATGAGGTTGCATTTTTCCTGGTACTTCGCATGATTATTTTCTTTTATTGTATCCTATATAATTTGGCTACTATTTGAGGAGTTTCTGGATTCTATTTAAGTATTTTGTATTAGAAGGCAGCCACTTATATCTCCTAACCTACTTTTGTAGCCTGTGGCACCCATGGCAATTTAATTTTCAGAGCTCTTGCAATGCTGTTCTGTTCTTGGTTTACCTGGTGTTGCTGTGGCTTCCACTGGTCCCAGCTAGTGTCGGCTAATGGAGCAGAAAGAGCAACCCCAGGATGGGCATCTGGTACCTCTAGTGAAGGGATGGTCTGACTGTGGGGACAAAAAGGCTTCTCATGCTATGCTTTGTTTGGGGAGCTCCCTCTTACTGATGCTTTCTTTGTCCAGGAAAAGGTGCTAAAGTGCCTGGTATCTTTCAGTTGGACAGAGGAATCTCAGGCCTATGTGGACAGATTTCCAGGAAAGGCCACTTTTTTTTTTTCAGCAGTAGCGAGACTTTAATGATGGTTTTGCAAGATCAGGTGTCTGGTGGGCAGGCACACCAAAGCAGGGAGCACAAGGCCAACTGCCACACTGTCTTCAGTGGGGAAAAGGAGTCTCGAGTCTGGCAGGGAAGGACAGAGTGCCGCCTGACCATTTACTGTCAGTAGGGTTTCTGGTCCATTTCCTTAGCCTGTATCTCTAGGTTTTCCTGGTGTTGTTGGTGAGGTTCCTGTTTAATTAGGGGGAGAAATGAACCTACCTGGGTCACCTTTTCTTGCTAGTTTGGAGGTTGGGAAATGCCAGACCTAGGCTGCCTTATTCTGTTGCTTTATTCTGTTGGATTGTAAGGCACACTGCTGCCATGTTGTTCCTATCGTCTCTAACCATTCCCCTTTCCTCTTTACACTTGTCATAGTTCCCTTTTGATTGCTTCTTGCTTTATTTCAGGGTTTATAATTGTATTTATGGGGTGGGAGAAGGGCAGAGAGAAATGGGTCTGCACCAACTTTTCCAAAACAGAAGGGACAGATGATTTATTAATTACAAAGGGGAAATGATACCTTTACTCTAGGGATATCTGATGTATTTAGCACCATCAATAATGTTGGACAAACTGACATCATATAACTCCTGATATAATGCAGTGAGGACATACATCACATCAACTATGTATAATTCTTGCCAAAAAAATGTTTAAGTTGAATTTAATCAGAAAACAATCAGATAAATGCAAATTTGGGGAACATGTTTCAAGATAACTGGCCTATAGTCTTCAAGAATGTCAATGTCATTAAAAAAAAAGAGTACTGTTCTAAATTATGTAAGTCTCAGAAGGCTTATTACTAAATTCCACATTTCATTATTGGATGCTAGATAACGAAGCAAACAAATATACAAAAATTTACAGAAAAGCTTACTGGGAAAATTGAAGAAAGTTGAAAGTGGACTAAATTGAAGAAATTTGAAAATGGACTCTACATTTAAAAACTTTATGGTACCATTGTTAAATGTTTTGGTATAATAATTATACATTGGAGGCCAGACGCAGTGACTTACACCTGTAATCCCAGCACTTTGGTAGGCAGAGGCGAGAGGATTACCTGAGCCCAACGTTCGAGACCTGTCTGGGCAACATGGCAAGAGCTTGTCTCTACAGTAAATACACACATAAAAAAAAGCCAGGCATGGTGGCAAGTGCCTGTAGTTCCAGTTACTTGGAAGGCTGAGGTGGAAGGATTGCCTAAGCCCAGCAGGTTGAGGTTACGGTGGCCATGAGTGTGCCACCACACTCCAGTTCAGGCAACAGAGTGAGACTCCAACTCAAAATAATAATAATTATGATTGTATTTTGGTTACATAAGAAAATATCTTTATTCTTAGAAATGAATGCTGAAGAATTGAGGAATTAACATTTTATAATATATATAGTTTATTTTCAGATAATTCAACACAAAAATAGAATATGCTAGATAGATTATAGAAACATAGGTATATAGACAGATACATGATTGGTTGATAGGTGAATAGATAATATGGCACAGATGAAAGAAAGACGGACAAATGTTCATTGGTGAATATAGGTGGATCTCGATAGCAATACTCTTAAATTTTCTGTAGTTTGAAATTTTTTGAAGCAAAATCTTGAAGAAAAAAATAAGAAAAAATATATCAAAGCATACCCTTGTTAAAATGATCTATTTCAATTTTATCTTCTATCCTAACTTAAGACCTCAACATAAGCAGGATTGTTGCTGAGATATTGTATAAATGCAACTCTTTAATTTTTGTTATTTTACTAACTATTGGTGTATTTCTAAATAATTAAAGATAATTATTTTACTGTATAATGGTAGAGATGAAATCTAAATATTCATTTGTAAATTGATGGAAGAAGTTTATTTAACCTCAGTTTCTTGCCATGAAATCAGTTTCCTGCATTATTTCATTGTATGTCTTTTATTTATTTATTTTGTTTATTTATTTTTTTTGAGTTGGAGTCTCACTCTGTCGCCCAGACTGGAGTGCAGTGGCCGCTCCCGGCCACCACAGCCTCAACCTGCTGGGTTCCTGCGATCCTTCCGCCTCAGCCTTCCAAGTAGCCAGAATTACAGGCATGCGCTACCACGCTCGGCCAATTTTTTTTTTGATTTACTGTAGAGATGAGGTCTCGCCTGCCCAGGCGGGTATCAAACCCACGGGATCAGGCAATCCACTCACCTCAGCCTCCCAAAGTGCTGGGATTACAGGCTGAGCCACCGAGCCCGGCTTGTATGTCTTTTAAATTGTGAAATAATGTAACAATTTTAAAGCCTTCTTTGAGCAACTTTATTCATTGAGAAGTAAATAAAACAAAACAAATCAAAACACAATTTTAATCTGGATTTCTTGGCTGATAGACCTAACATGCTAAACTGGATTTAACAGCTACATTATTTTATTTGTCAAATCATTTAAAAATAATGATATTCATGATTTACTTTAGTACTATTAGTTCTTGATTAGTAGAAGGGATATACATATTGCTTTTAATGACAAATGAACATAGTCTATTTACAAGATGAATAACTTTGGGCAAGTTACTTACCCTTCCTTTTCCCTGGTTTCTTTATCTGTAATACCAAGTATAGTAGTGCCTCTTATATACCATGTTTTGACAATTAAAAGGGCTGATAACTGTAGAATAGCACCTGTTAAATGGCTCTATTTATGGGACTACTGAGTAAATCTATTAGCTACATTTTCTTTCACAGCTTTATATTTTATGTTATAAATTTAACAAAAAGTATCAAAATATTATACTTTATAATATTCTATACTTAATAAAATATACTTAATATTTTTATGTAAAATGGCAGTTTCAGTTTGAAGGCAACTTTCCTTCTTAACAAATATTGATTCTCAAAGGATCACTGTTTGAAGCAGATGTTTTACGTACTCTCTGACAATGGCTTTTGCCTACTTACTATGTATCTAAATAGTAAGGATGGCCACCTGCAAAGGAGCCAGTGGTATTCATCTGTTTATAATAAAGGAGGGGGGGAGAAAAAAATCCCTAAATGACCAACAGTGAGGGATTGAATACATGACTTATAGACCATTAATGTAACAGTCTACTATAGTGCTATTTTAAAACGGATATTGAAGGCTAAACAGGGGAAGGGTGGGAAGAAGGAAAAGGATAAAAAATCACCCATCGGGTACAATGCACACAGTGGGAGTGGTGGGTACACTTAAAACTAGACTTATTCACCACTAAACAATACATTCATGTAACCAAAAACCATTGTAACCCTAAAGCTATTGAAACAAAATCTAAAATATATATATATATATATATTCAAATCAAATATGTATGTTTACACACACATATATGGGATGGTTTTATGTATATGCATATATATGTGTATATATATGGTTTTATATGTGTGTGTGTGTGTGTGTGTGTGTGTGTGTATATACACACACATATATATATATGAGATGGGTAAAAGTTAAGTATTTCATGCAAAAGCAACATATATTCCTTCTTGAAAATGTATTTTCAATGAATAAACAGAAATCAAATGTTTATTTTTATTCATATGGCCTTTTCAAAGGCCAACATATGATCAAAATTGCCTAGGAGCCGGGTGCGGTGGCTCAGCCTATAATCCCAGCACTTTGGGAGGCCAAGGCGAGAGGATGGCCAGAGCCCAGGGTTTCGAGACCAGCCTAGGCAACTTGGTGAGACCTCATCTCTACAATAAATCACAAAAAAAACTAGCTGGGTGTGGTGGCGTACATCTGTAGTTCCAGCTATTTGGAAGGTTGAGGGGAAGGATTGCCTAAGCCCAGCAGGTCGAGGCTGCAGTAGCTGTGAGTATGCCACTGCATTCCAGCCTGGGTGACAGAGTGAGAATCCAACTAAAAAAATAAAATAAGATAAAATTGCCTATTTACAGAAAAAAATGTATATCTACTCAAATGTAAACTTAGAATTTTATTCCAGGTCTACAGCGTTTTTCTAGAACACTTGGGACTGAATGTCTTCTGTTGCATAAACTCTATTTTACATAACACCCTCGGGAGGATCTGGGGCCTCACCCTGTTATCAAATACATCAGTATTTCTACTTCATTATGTATGAGAATTCCCAATGAGTGGGATAAATAAATAATCCTCAGTGTTCAGATAAGGTTTTGCTATGAAAACAATTTCAGTTCTCAGAGCGTTTGGATTTCACAATTACAGACAAGAATTGAGAGGAAAATATCTAAATAGAGAACTAAGAGATGGAATCTCAAGCACTGCTGCTGAGTCAAGTAAGATGGGGGCTGAGGATTGAGGCTGGAGTTTCTGAAGGCAGAGGTCACTTGAATGACACTGGCTGTCACGGATAAGAGGGAATTCTCTGACACTTTGACAAGAGAGGTTTCAGTAGGTAGTAGGAATAAAATCCTATTTGGAGAAGGTTGTGTGGAGAGAGACAGTGGACACAAGACAAGTACTGTGAGGAGTTTTGCTGTCAAGTAAATGAAAGAGCAATAATAGCTGGGGGCCAGGAAGGCTTCATTATTAGAAATTTCCATTATACTCTTGTGATGCTGAGAATGATCGACTATAAGGGAACAATGCAGGGGACAAAGGGAAGTGATCAGCTTACTTAGAAGAGTGAGAGAAGAGAATCTATAGCACTGAGGGGAGGTACTTGCCCTGGGAGAAAGCATAGGCAGCTGACTCACGCCCATAGGGAAGGACAGAGGTCCTGAACTATAGACCAGCCCGGTACCCAGAGGGTCTGCTGGGAGGGAGACTGTGGAGATTCTCTTCCTCGCTGAAGCTATTTTCTCTGCAAAATAGGAAGCAGGGCCACCAGTTGAGTATACGGACAGGGAAGAAGTGTTGGAGGTTGGAAAGAAGGAAACATGAGTGATCACGGAGAAGAGAGTAGACAAGTGAACAGACAAGGCGGGCACAGCAGCATCATTGGACAGTGCCAGTATGTGCCCTGGAGTTTGGCACTCATGAATTCAGTGACACTAGCCAGTGTGGCTATGTGTTCTTCTCCAGCCTGTGTGTTCTGTTGGTTTAGCCACAGAACAGGTAAAAAGTTTGATTTAAATAGGGTAGAGTTTTGACAGGAGAGTAAAACAGGGAAAGAGAAACAAAAGCATTGAGGGTATATCTAAGGGTCCGATTACAGCGATGGGCCGTGGTTAGGGTTGAATAAGGAAAAAAAAATGAAGAACAGGAGGGCTAAGGGACAATGAACACTGGGCAGAGTCAGTGTTTTGGGGGCCCAGTTAAAGTTGAATACTAGCGATGGGAGGTGGTAGTCAGAGAGTGAAATGTCTAAATTGACATATAGATTTGCAGATAATGAGAATGAGAAGGTCTAGGATATGACAGAGGGAATGAGTGAGTGAGGTAAGGTGGAATTCAAGGCCAGTGGCAAAGAGTAGGCAAAGGAAATGAGAGGCTAGGTTTTGGGAAGAACCACCAATGCTGACACTGATTTCACCAAGACAGGAGGGGTGCTGGGGAGAGTGACAGAGAGCCAGATGTTTGCCTATTCAGGGTAAGGGGAATGACTAGGGATGAGAAAGTTATTGCTACAGAAAGATGAAACTCATCACAGTGGGAAAACAGGAGATTCAGAACTGGGAATTTTTTTTTTTAATTTTATTTTATTATAAAGATGTGGGATACAAATCAGGATTAGGTACATAGGTAATGTATGTGCAGGTAAAGTTTAGGCCTCCGACTGGTCCTCACTTCCCCTGGTAAACAGGTACCCTTTGCATTGTTATGTGCTCCTCCACCCCTTCCCTGGCAATGTCCCATGACTGCAGATTTCTCTTTTGTGCTATTGTGATCTGTGTTCAGGTCCCACTTATGAGTGAGAGCATGTGGTATTCGGTTCTTTGTTTCTGTGATTGATTGTTAAGAATGATTTCCAGTTCCATCCAATTTGCTGAGAAGTCCACGGTTTTATTCTTTTTTGTGGCTGCATAGTATTTCATTATGTGTATGTACCACATTTTCTTTATCCAGTCCACTTTTGATGGGCAGTAGGGTTGGTTCCATGCTTTTGCTATTGTGACTAGTACAGTAGTAAACATGTATGTTCATGTCTTTTTTTGTAGAATGATTTGCTTTTCTCCAGATACAGTCCCAGGAAGGGGATTGCTGGATTGTGTGGAAGGTTTTCTAGTTCTTTTAGATATTGCCACACTATTTTCCATAGAGACTGGGCTACTTTACACTCTCACCAACAATGTAGAAGCATCCCCTTTTCTCCGCAATCATGCCAGCATCTAGATCTGTAAGCAGCAGAAAATCGAGGATGACATCTCTCTCTTCTCTAGCCCCATGTGTAAGGATCATACAACCACTAAGAGAAAACAGCAACCAGCCTGCTACAGGGAGGCAGAAGTGTTAATGTAAACAGTGGTGAGTGAGTTGGGGACAGGAAGGATTTGGGGTCTTTCTCAGAACACTTAAGGTTCTGCTCCTCCTTTCCAGACTTGAACCTAAATCTTAATAACAGGATTCTTAGGACTCCTTTCCACAGAGAGGCCAAAGGGCAAAACATTGAAGGGCACAGAACTTGGGAGAATGACAGCCTAGCTCAGTCTCTCAATAGTTATCCCATCTTTGGACAGGAATGTAACCAGTCTAGGACTTAGTTTTTTTAATCCCTGAAATAGAGAATAATGCTGTTTTCATGAGGATGAAATGAGTTAAGAGATGCTAAGTACATAGTGCAATCTCTAAGTGGTAGTCAATATCATTGTGCATTTAAAGAACACACAGTGGGCTTCCTAGATATTTGTATTCCCCCCTTGAGCTATAACATCCCACAGAGAGAGAAAGGGGACACAAAGGTGGTTTTACTGAGAAAGATGGCAGTTAATATTTCAATTTGGTGCCAATATACTCAAGAAATTAATTTTGCTTTGGTTTAAAAGGAAAATTTGTAAGCCAGGATCAAGTGAAAAGGGACAGCTTAAAGGAGCCATCCTCCCACCTGTCCCCATGGGCCTGCCTGTCCACGTGTAGCCTCCCTTCATTCTGGCAATTTGTTTTCTTCCTCCTGGCTAATCTCCCTCCTGTGCTTGACCTTGCTCTATTTTATCTGATCTGAACTCATGGGATATTTTTGGTGGGAAATTGCATTATTTCTTTCTTGGACTATCTCCTAAGTCTGTTGAGTTCACCCTCACAGCCTTGGAGGCAGAAACTGCTTTTTTCTTGACTCTAGTTAGAAATTAAAGGGTTATCTCTACATTACGGCTCTTGGAGTTAAAGAGATCATAACATGTTTCATGGAATGTCCAAATGTGCTGTTTTGATCATCCATTTCACAGACAGTTATGAGTGCTTGTCATATACCCAGCATTGTATGAACTAAGCTGCAGAAATAAGACATTTAAAAAAAAATCCTTCTCCCTAACAATTACTTTGACTCTAGAATTTTTTTCATGTTGATCTTACCTAGTATCTAGCAAATTACCTGGTATTCATGTTCAATAAATATTTAACAAATGCTCTTTTTTCTCTTTGAATGTTTTTGTTTTGACACACTAAATAAAATAAGAATTAATTTAAGTAAATGCATACAGCCTTTCAATTTGAGAGATAAAAAATTCCAGAGAAATGGGAAGATTGGTAGTGAAATAGAAAAAGAAAAAACATGTAGGTATGAACATGGGAGATGAGAAATAAATGGTAGATTATAAATGTGTAACTCCTATTTATCAGTCAACAATGAACAAGACCATTTCATGAGGGTTGAAGCATTTTCTTTAGTCTCATAAAATACATGGTTTGGTCTTTAAGATAGTACAGAGCTAGAAAACCTGTGTCCTGATTAAGTCTAAAGTGTTGCCTGTCTAATATACATGAAGTCGTGGATGACTAGTACTATGTTTCATAAAATAATCATTTAAATTAGAATATGTATATCCTACATAAGTAAATGAAAGGAAAATTTGAACCTTCCAAAATGATTTTATCCATGTTCTGAAAAAATGTGTGCTTTAATTAATGTTCTTTTTTGGCTTAAAAAAAATTGTGAGTTGTGAGATACAATTTTTGTTTTAGATATTTTTAAGGCTTTTGTTCTTTGATTCCTTTGGCAGATAAACTTTTGATCTATCCACATCCTTTTAAACATCCACATGTTTAAAATTTCATGTTAGAATATTTCTAAATTACTAAGTTTGTTATCTTTGCTACATGTGCTATATACTTTCTATCATGTTCGCAATAGTCCAAATCTGACAATATCAGGCTTATATCTTTGTTCTTCGACTTCTCATGTAAAAGAGTATCCTGGAATACATTTTCTTCCTCCTTATCCTGGTTTATTTTCCTTCATACCACTTATCACCACTTGAATTCATGGCATCTATTGGGATATTCACTTGTTTATTGTTTGTTTCTTGTTACCAGGTTATGTTCACTACTGTTTCAGAAGCAATTATAAGTTTTAATGAAAACTTCTTAATGGGAAGTGGGTTTAGCATTTCTTTTAATATTTAATATAAATTTATAAATTGTAAGATTTCTTATTCATTTTGTGGCATATTTACAAACAGCAATGCTCACTTAACAAATAAAGTCAATTCGCCAGATCTATGATATTTATGGATACTATTCTTGTTTTAATAGGTGGCTGAGTTTTGTAGGAACTTCTTTAGGTTTTTGAGGCTTGATGAGCTTACTTACAAATTCAGATTACGATTTAACGAGCAATTTTAGGAAATCCATTACGCAGCTATCACAAAGTCTAAGTAAGATAGCTTAAACCAAGATTATATAGGCTTATTAAACTCAAATTTTGTTTACACTTATATTATAAATGTGGTATTATTTTTATAACTCTAAATGTGCAATGAATGCTTATTCTTTCCCCCATATAGCTAGGCAAGCCACAGCAACTGATGCCAAAGGAGGAGTCTGACAACCAAGAAAGCCTTCAGTCATTCCCCAACACATTTACTTCTCTTATGAACCTTTCTCCCTTTTATTGATCAGATACTTTATTTCCTAAGCACTCTTAATTTTGAACTTCTTGAGAATCTAAGAAGAATGTGGCATAAAAATGTCTATATATACAGACAAACAACATTTTGCACACAATTTCAACAGATTCATCATCTAGGGGTCACAGACCTCATGCTAGTGTCTCTTGTCTTAGTTTATTAGTTTTTACATATTTCCCTCACAATTACCTTTGTTTTAAACAGCATTTAACCTTTCAGGTGGTAGCTCTGTATACCAAAGTTGCTGATTCTTTTTATTTTTCCTTTTTTTTTAGAGATGAAGTCTCACCAAGTTTGGTCTTGAACCCGTGGGCTCAGGCAATCCTCTAACTTCAGTCTCCCAAAGTGCTGGGATTATAGGCATGAGCCATTGTGCCTGGCCTGATTCTTTTACTATAACGTTGTGTTTGGGGAACCTAGGGAAAGAAGTTTAGGTAAGGTATATCGTTAAAAAAAAAAAAAGTTCCAAGAGAAAAATTGGAGTAAGTTTCTACCCATAAGACTTTCAAGGTTTATTACACCATTTATGTAATTATTTTTAATTTAATGGTGAGATTCTAGCCTATCAGGCATCTATTATTCTGCATGGAAGCATAGGTAAGGTATATTGTTTAAAAAAAAAAGTTCCAAGAAAAAAATTGGGGTAAGTTTCTTCCCATATGACTCTCAAGATTTATTATGTCATTTGTTTAATTCTTTTTAATTTAATGGTGAGATTCTAGCCTATCAGATATCTATTATTCTTATGAAAAGGAAAGCTGGCTATGTACTAAAGAGGGAGTATTGTGTAACAGACGCTCAAATAAGACTTAATATAGTGGGGAAACAACTGAGATAGGAACAGGGGCAAAAAAATAAAGTTAAGACTATAAACAATTCTTGTCAATAAACTTAATTGAGCAGATGTCTAGTGACAGCCTGTGCCTTCTTCACTCGTGTAACAGATGTCAACTGACATAAAAAATGTGCCAGTCCCACTGGGGAGTAGGGAAGAAAAATGGATAAAGTCATACTTGAAAATTAAGTTTTCTCTTTTAGAAGTCTACACTATCATTTTGTCTGTCAGTGTTTAGAGTATAGTACAAGTACATTGCTATTTAAGGGCAAATGCTAACACTATAGTTACAGACTTTATAGTCGTTTAAAAAATTATTTTCAACCCCTTCTTATTCATCTAAATCAAATCTAATGCTTTGTGAATTACTGGCATAAATTCAGAAATCCTGTTTGGTATTAGAAGATGAGAGAAACATAATTTGTAGCCCATAGTTCATTGCTGTTCCTTAAATTTGATTCAGATATGCATGTAATTTTTCTACTCTAATGGGGCCTCTGGGCAGAATTTCACCACTTTCTTCATATCATAAGTTAATATTTCAACTCATAATTTAAAAATAGAAAACAAAGCAGAAAACAACTTTTCAAAACAAATATTTTAAAGAGATTATCATGGACTGACTTTTCTGGGTAAGGAAGTCAACTAGGATTAGAGAAACGATTACAATTTATTGAGTATTCAAGCAGGAATAAGAGCTCACTGTAGCTGGGAAGAAAATAAAATGCACTAACATTTGCAATAAATAGTTCTGATTATTATTATGACTAAGTGAAAGTAAAATGAAAGTCGACATTACTCTATTTTACATTTAAGAACTAAAGATCTACCAATGAATAAAGATTAAGGTCTAGTGAGTTTCATAAGTCTGGTATTAAAAATAAAATTACCTTCGTTGACAGATGAAATTGAACTGGCATTTTGCAAAGAAGTTAAATGGGTTTTTATAAATGGTTTTCTTCTCCTTATACAGGACACTTCAACTATTTAAATAATTTAAAAGTTATTTCTCATGGAAATAGAATCGATTTTCTATATGCCTGAAGCACCTTAATGAATGTTCTGAATTTTCTTCCCTCCAGTGATAAGTCAAAGCAAAGAATCCCTGAAAGCTATTACATTGTAGAAAATATAATTTTCTCCTTGAGAAAGAATAGTTATTGGTTGCTGCTAAATTTAACATAGAAAATACCAAGTTACAGTAGCTATGCTATGCATAGGAAAAACTCTTCTGTGGTGGTCAGCTAGTAACACTCATAGAAAGTTTAAGCTCCTGTCACTTTTAAATTCATGAGCATTTAACTGTTTTCTCAATCTCCTATAAGCCATGGCTTCCATAATGCTTTTCAACCTAGAGACTTTGTAGAAGTTTTCATTTTGCTTTGAGTTTTCCTCATCACAACTGGGATTACAGAAAAAATTATTCTGAATACAGTTTTTCTAATATATATGATATGAACATTTCAACATTACTCCACTTCTACCAGTAATGAACACTTAATATGGACACTTAAGGAAAATCTCCCACCACAATTTTGAGAATCAGGGGTTTGAGTAAAATGAAAGAAATACAGACTTTGAAATCCACAACTCATAATAGTTTCAAATATTAAACAAAGAAAATGTAAATAATTAATCACAGTTATCAAACTCAAAACTGAACTTTTTTAGCCAAAGTTTTACTCCTTTATAGTACACACTAACTCTACTTCCATGGTCTAGTATACATTTAATCATCAGAAACCTGAAGATTAGCTATATCTTTCTGGTGCACTAGAAGTACCCTCTCTCAGAACTCTCACTGGGAAGATGGTGACGGAGTCAGGTAGACTATGCAAGTCCCAGTGTGAGTGAGTGAGTGTATGGAAAGTTTTGCATACGTGTCTGTAAGTGGGTATGTGAGTAGGGACTTGGGAGCAAGTGACCAGGCCAGGGAGTTGGTGTCACAGCTGCTTTGCTTGAACCCTAGCACTGCCCTGGGTACAGAAGCCAAACACCATTTTTAAAAAAAATCAGCAAAGCCCTTTCCAGGAAGAAGCTGCCAGGAATGACTGCTGGCTCCAGGCTCTGCCTTACCAACACAGCACCTGGCTGGACTCTGGCAGCAAAGGCTGCAGAGGAAGCACAACAAGGGATCCCAGAGGCAGAACCCCACTGGAGCCGATGAAAAAGGCATCCTGTCACCATCTTGAAAACAGGGCAAGGAAGTGCTCTGGCTTGCTCACCACAGACGGACAGACCTGATTTCTGCGACCAGAGGATTAATTACTCAGGGATTGATGGTGACTCAGAGAGAATATCCTGAAAGCACAAACTCTGGAGGGACAGGATGAGTGCAGAGTCTCAGGCACCCCACTCCCTATCCTGATTCATCCACGGGACAAAGAGTGTGACCAGAAAAGGAAAAGGAAGACTTCAGAAGACATCAGCAGTGAGCTGGGGCTGACCCAACCCCCTCCTCCCCAGCAGTCCTCTGAATGTCAGACCCACATGACTGGGGAGTGACTGAGAGAGACGAACCAGGTGGAGTCTGGATGTCAGCCATGACAGGAGGACTCCACTTCAGGATAAACCCGGCTGAGGCACTCCCCACCTCCCACCAGTACCCGGGGAAGAGACAATCTCGAGACTCTTCACTGGAGAAGATCCTCCTGACCATACAGGGGGAGGGGAGGGCTGAAGCCCCACTCACACCCACCACCCCTTTCTTCTTCCCCAGTGGATACCGGGGAGATTGCAGCTAAGGCTGCATCTCTGCAGGAGACATCAGAAGGGGGTACCTGTGAGCAGCTGAGAGGAACAATTATGGAACCTGCCACAAGAAGGCAGGAGGGCAGGTTGTTGTTTTTTCTGGTTTTTTGTTTTGTTTTGTTTTGGTTTGTTTTTCTTAACTTTTTTCTTTTCCTTTGTGCATGAATGTATATGTGAGGATTCTATCTGCATTCCCCCCATCTTTTTTTTCTTTCTTCTTCCTTCATTTTTTGTTTTCTGTTTATGAGTGTATGTGAATGATTGAGTGTTCATCTTTCAGCTTTTTAAATTTGTTTGGGTTTTTTGTTCTCTTTTTTTAGTTTAATGTATGTGTGAATGTATGTGTGAGGGTTTGATTTGGAATTCCTTTTTTTCTTTTCTCTTTTTTTCTTCTCCTTTTGTTTTGTGTTGAGTGTGTGTGTGTGTGTGTGTGTGTGTGTGTGTGTGTCGTGTGTGTGTATTCAGCTTTTTATTTGTTTGTTTGTTTTCCTTTTTTTCTTATTTGTTTTGATTCTCTCTGTGTGTGTATTTAATTGGTTTTTTTGCTAGTGGTTTCTGCTTTTGTTTTTAAGTGTTTTTTTAATTTTTAATTTTTGCTGGTCTTATTTCATTCTACTTTTCTCTGTTTCTTCACTGCTTTACTGTATCTTGGACTCAGAGGGTACACACATGTACCAACTGCATCATAATATAGAGTGGTGGTGGGGAGTGGTCTCAGGGAACTCATACTACAATCAGTGAACATTGTGATTTGCAAGTCGTTTCTGAATCCTAACTCGCCATCCTCTTCCTTATCTGACTCTCAAAACTACAAGAGACAACAAAGCTTTGCCCCCACAGCCCTGTTTCAAAAGAGAACAAGTTCAGAGCCTTGACCAGGGAAGAATAGAGGGCTGAGCAAACATCAGAAGTGAAAACCTCTCACACTGCCACTGAATAATGGAACTAAAGAGAAAATAAAGAGATTGGTCACAAATGAGGACAAATCAACAGAAGAACCCAGGTAATTCCCAGTGCAACAAAGAGAAAATATCTGAAAAATCAGACCTCAGAGTCCCAACAAGTAAGTCACTAAGGAATGATCCCAGAATACAACAGGGATTAGGGAATGATTGGAAAAAGTGAATAAGACTCAAGAAAGCCAAGATGCAACACTAAAAGAACTGATAACTGAGATTTTGGCCATAAAAAAATTTCCTCCAAGAAATAAATAACAAGATGATAAAGATGGAAAGCAGAATTAATTAAGCAGAAGAAAGAATCTCAGAACTTGAAGACCAGAACATGGAATTAACCTGAACTGTACAAAAAACATAGAAAGGAAACTCAGAAAGAAAGAACAAAGCATACAAGAGATGTGTGATTATATCAAGAGGCTGAAACTACACCTGACTGGTATCCCAGAAGAAGAAAGGGAAAGGGAAAACACCTTGGAACAAGTATTCCAGGAGGTTATCCAAGAAAACTTTCCCCATCTCACCAGAGATGTGACCATCCAAACACAAGAGATATAGAGAACCCCAGCAAGACATCAAATAAGAAGACCAACCCCTAGACACATGTAATTCACCTACACAAAGTAGGAACAAAAGAAAAAGTCCTAAAGGCAACAATAGAGAAAGGTCAGATTACCTACTGGGGAAAGAATAGCAGCAGACCTACTGGCAGAAACACTACAAACTAGAAGGAACTAGAGTCCAATATTTGAAGTTGTTAAAGGTTAAACAATTTCAAACAAGAATTCCCTACCCAGCCAAGCGCAGATTCACCCATGATAGAGAATTAAAATCCTTCCCAGACATCCAATCCCTAAGAGATTATGCAGCTTTCAGACCAGCTCTACAAGAAATGCTTAAAAAGGTATTAAGCACAGAGGAAAGAAAAAAAGAATGACCACATACTTCCAAAGAGAACAGGAGAACACAGAATCAACAGAGACTGCATCACGATTGCACACTTGAAAACACACACATACATCAACCCAAAAGTTAAAAGAAAACAAAGAAAAAACTATAAGAATCTCATGGCAGGAATAAACCACATTTCAATAGTAGGCCTGAATGTGAATGGACTAAATGCACCACTGAAAAGACACAGAATGGCAAACTGGATGAAAAACCATGATCCAATAATTTGCTGCATCCAGGAAACTCATCTTACCACTAGGGATACACACAGACTCAAAGTTAGAGGATGAAAAACAAATTTCCATGTGAATGGATCACCAAAGAAGATAGGAGTCACGATCTTAATATCAGACAAAACAACCATCAAGCTATCAAAAAAGATACAAAAGGACACTACATAATGATAAAAGGTTTAATTAAATAAGAAACATCTATCCTAAACATATATGCACCCAACACAGGAGCACCAGTATGTATAAAGCAACTACTAAGTAAACTAAAAAAAGGAGATTGACTCTAACACTATTATAGCTAGGGACTTAAATGCTCCACTAACAACCCAAGATAGATCATCAAGACAAAAATTAACTAAGAGATTCAGAATCTCAACTTGACACTTGACCAAATGGACTTAATAGTTACCTACGAACAATTCACCCAACAACCACAGAATATACATACTACTTATCACCACATGGAACATATTCCAAGATCGATCACATCATCAGACATAAATCAAGCATAAACAAATTTCATAAGATCAGAATACAGCCATGCACCTTCTCAGAACACAGTGGAATAAAAATAAGTATCAACACTAACAAAATGCCCCCCAAACCCAGAAAGACATGCACACTAATCAACATGATGCTGAATGATTACTGGGTCAACCCAGAAATCAAAACAGAAATTAAAAAATTCCTGGAAACAAATGAAAACAAAGAAACATCATACCAAAACCTCTGGGGTGCCATGAAAACAGTTATAAGAGGGGAATTTACATCTCTGCAAACACACATCAAGAAAATGGAAAGATCACAAGTCAATTGCCTAACAAATCACCTAAGGGGACTGGAGAGACAAGATCACCAAAATCTGAACTTTAGCAGAAGAATCTAGATCACCAAAGTAAAAGCCCCAATATGGGACACAGAAGACAAAAATATCGCAGAAAAAATCAACAAAACAAAAAGTTGGTTCTTTGAAAGAATAAACAAGATTCTTTCACCCCTAGCCAGAATGACCAAGAAAAGAGAGAAAAAGCCCAAATAAACACAATCAGAATTACAAAAGATCAAATCACCACTGACTCCAAAGAAATGTAAAAGATTATCAGAGACTATTATGCACACCTATATGGAAACAAACTTGATAACCTATATGAAATGGAGGACTTTCTGACATCACACCACCTCCCACAGTTGAAACAAGAAGACATTGAGAAACTAATAGACCAATAACAACCCAGGAAATTGACTCCATTATAAGAAAACTATCTCCCAAAAATTCCTGAACCAGATAAATTTCCAGCGGAATTCTACAAAACATATAAGGAGGAGCTGATACCGATCCTATTGAAAGTATTCCAGGCAATTGAGAAAGACAAATTCTTCCCAGATCATTTTACAAAGCTAACATCACATTGATACCCAAACTGGGTAAAGATCCAAAAAAAAAGAGAGAGAGAGAGAGAGAACTACAGGGCAACATGTCTGATGAACATAGATGTAAAAATTCACAACAAGATTCTAGCAAATTGGATCCAACAACACATCTCAAAATCATCTACCATACAGGGAGACACCTCTTGTCAACAAGGGTGCCTGAACGAAGCATATTTGTATACCTAACCCTTAATTGTACCCCACAATATCATAATAAAAATATTGATTATTAAAAAAAAAAAAGAAAAAAAAATCATCTACCATGACCATGTAGGTTTCATCCCTGGGATGCAGGGCTAGTTCAACATCTGCAAGACCATACATGTAATTAAATACATAAACAGATGTAAAAACAAGAACCACATGATTATGTCATTAGATGCAGAAGAAACTTTCGATAAAATCCAGCATCTCTTCTTGATAAAAACCCTTGGACATGTAGGCATAGAAGGAACATACCTCAAAAAAGAAAGTACCATCTATGACAAATCCACAGCCAACATATTGCTAAAATGGACAGAAACTAGAAGTATTTCCCCTGAAAACTGGAACAAGACAAGGCTGCCCACTCTCATGCCACCTGTTCAACATTGTGTTGGAAGTCTTAGTTAGAGGAATTAGACAAGAAAAGGAAATCAAGGGTATTCAATATAGGAGAAGAAGTTATCTCTCTTTGCTGACAACATGATTCTATACCTCGAAAATCCAAAAGAATCTGTCAAAAACCTCCTTGCATTGATAAAGGACTTTGGCAAAGTCAGGGGGTACAAAAAATGTGCAAAAGACAGTCTCATTTTTATACACCAACAACAAACAGGCAGAAAACGAAATAAAAAGCACAATTCCACTCACAATAACCACCAAAAAAAAAAGTGAAATACCTCAGCATCTTCCTAACCAGAGAAGTGAAAGACCTTTACAATGAAAACTACCAAACACTGCTCAAAGAAATCCAAGAAGACACAACCAAATGGAAAAATAAATATTCCATGCTCAAGGATAGGAAGAATTGACATTGTTAAGATGTCCATCCTACCAAAGACAATCTACAGATTCAAAGCAATACCCATTAAATTGCCAATATCATTCTTCTCAGACCTGGAAATGACAATATGGATATGCATATGGAAACATAAATGACCATGAATAGCCAAAACAATCCTTAGCAATAGAAACAAAGTGGGAGGTATCACACTTCCAGACGTTAAACTTTACTATAAGGCTACAATAATCAAAACAGCTTGGTGTTGGTACAAGAATAGCCTTATGGACCAATGAAACAGGATAGAGAGTTTGGAAGCAAAACCTCAATTTCTTAACCAGCTCATCTTTGACAAAGCCTCCACCAACAACCACTGGGGAGAGAAGAATCTATTCAGTAAATGGTGCTGGGAAAACTTACTGACCACATGCAGAAGATTGAAACAGGTCCTCTACCTATCACCATACACAAAAATCAACTCTAAATGGATCAAAGACCTAAATGTAAAACCTCAAACTATAAGAATCTTAGAAAAGGCAGGAGACACCCGTACAGAAACTGGAGTAGGGAACTAATTCCTGATCAAAACCCTAAATCCCCATAACTTAAGAGATAAGATAGACAAGTGGGGCCTCATTAAACTAAAAAGCTTCTGCAAAGTAAAAGAAACCATCGAGAGAGCAAGGAGTCAGCCCACAGAAGGGAAAAAAATATTTGCCAACTTGTATGTCTAACAGAGGCCTAACATCCAAGATCTACAAGAAACACAACCGTGCCAAAAGGAAAAAAACAAACAGCCCCATTAAAAAGTGGGCAAAAGACACGAATAGAATATTCTCTAAAGAAGATTAAAAAAAAAAGATAAAGAAGGCAGTCAATAGACACATAAAAAAGCACTCAACTTTATTTTCATCAGAGAATTGCAAATCAAAACCACATTGAGCTACTACCTAACCCCAGTAAGAATGGCCATCATTAATAAAACAAACAACAACAGATGCTGGGGAGGATGAGGAGAAAAGGGAACACTTCTATTCTGGTGGGAATGCAAACTAGTTCAACATCTATGGCAAACAGTGTTGCAGTATCTAAAAGAAGTAGAAATTGGCCTTCCGTATGACCCAGCAATCCCCCTACTGGGAGAAACTCAAACCACTCTACCAAAAAGATACCTGCACATGAACGTTTATTGTAGCACTATTAACAATAGCAAAAACATGGAACCAACTGTACTTCCCATCAAAATCGGACTGAATTAAAAAAATGTGGTACAAGTACATGATAGAATATAACGCAGTCATAAAGAAGAACAAACATGGACTTCGCAGCAACTTGGGTGGATTTAGAGTCTATCATGTTCAGTGATTTATCACAAAAACAAAGAACTGAGTACCTCATGTTCTCACTCATAAGTGGACCCTGAACCTTTACCATAATACTATAAGAAAGAGATTGGCAGTAGCAGGGTGGACAGTGGCAGGGATTGGCATTTGGGGGGGGGTGGGACACATAGCATCAAAAAGGGTACCTGATCTCAAACCAGGCAAAGTGGAGACCAAAGAATTCCCAAACTTTACCTGTACAATGCTCATTTGTATACCTAATCCTGAATTATACCCACATCTGTAAAATAAAAGAAAAAAAAAGTACCCTCTCTCCAGTACTTAACAGTGAGCCACTTCCTACCTAATATTATAGTAGGTCCTGACTAAGAGTCCGTGTCCTTGAAATTATTTCTCTGTATGGTTTTAATCACACACAAAAAGGTGATTTCCTAGGTTTGAAGACAAAAAACCAATATAAAACAGAGCAATTAATATTTTATTCTATGAAGAGTCTAACAATATTCTACATAAAATTTCTAAAACAGGATTTCATCAAAATCATGCACTTGGGTTTATTTTCCCTTTACCTCTTAATAACTGATAATATATAATCTTTGCAGACATTACATCTCACCTTCCTGCAGGGCTAGATCCACTATCTTCACTTTCCCATTGGTCATTTTTACTTCTTGGAATTGGAGGTTGTAGCATTTCAGCAGCTAGTGGATCAGCATCATTTTCTTCTCTACCAATCCATTCTCCAATCACACGGGGCCTCAGAAGAGAAGAATTAAAAGCCAGTGTTTCCTGAAGAGAAGAAAAGAATGTCTTGCCTTAGATTGCTTTTTCTTGTTAACAGAACAACAGGGATATAGTCTTTTTTTTTTTTTGAGTCGGAGTCTCACTTCATCACCCAGGCTGGAGTGCAGTGGCACGCTCACGGCCACCCCATCGTCGACCTGCTGAGCTCTAGCAATCCTTTCGCCTCAGTCTTCCAAATAGCCAGAACTACAGGCATGCACTACCACGCCCGGCTAATTTTTGATTTATTGTAGAGACAAGGTCTCGCCAAGTTGCCAGGGTTGGTCTCGAACCCATGGGATCAGGCAATCCACTTGCCTTGGCCTCCCAAAATGCTGGGATTATAGGTTGAGCCACCAAGCCCGGCCAGGGATATTATAGTCTTATCTAGAGTTTTGACTGCTAACTCAAACCAAAATGCTCTTTTATTCTTTCTTAGTTGACATAAAACTTCAGTTCTTTCCATCTCTATGAGATGATTTACTTGTTGTATGTGATTTATGCTGATTTCTAAGGTCACTGTCATAAAGAATTCAGGAGTGAACCCTTTGATTTGAATTTGGAAGGATGCCTGTGTGTTCTCAGGAAGGAGGTGCAGGACGAGCACTCCTGGTAGAAGGAAAAGAATATTGTAGACTTCACATAGGGAAAGAGCTTGGTGTTGCTCCTGGAAAATGGTAAATAACTTGGCAGATGGAAATTGGCTTGGAGTTAGGGTACAGGGCTGGAAGAATGCATTGCCTCTAATTGTGAAGCATTTGGGACCTTTAGAGATCCAGTAGAAGTTCAAAGCAGGGCATTATCAATGACAGATATGTTATGCCAACTCAAAAAATGTTAAAGTAATCTCTTTTCATAGACTTGGATATAATGCAGCTATTAAAATGATACTGCAGGAGAATACTGAGTACATGTAATTGCTAGGGATATTTTGCTAAGTGAAAAAGAACTAATTTAAAAAGTTTCTATAGTATGATCTAATTTTTGTTAAATTCATATAGGTGTATATTTACTAATATACATTTACAAATCCCTCATTTACTAATTCATTCATTTATTCATTCTCTTATATGTATTAAGACTTATGATGTGCAAAGAACTGTTTGAAATGCTTAGGAAAACAATGGTGAATAAGACCAAAATTTAATAGTGGTTTTAACCGAATGGAAGAACTGCAGGTAAATTTACTTTCTTCTTTTGGCAGTCCAATGTCTTTTCAATATTCTATAGTAAAAATGTACTCATTTTGTAACAAGAAAAATGTATTTTGAATACATCTTCATCTGAGAAATACCAGCCTTGTTTAAATTATATTTAATGATAAATTTTAGTTTTGGAGAATTCCCTAAAAATTCAGACCTGGTGTTCTGAGTCTTTACAAATCACAAAAATATTATACAAATCCAATACAGAATACAATGCAAATATAATATTATAACATATACACATAATAAATAATTAACAAATACAATACTAAAAACAATATATAAAATAGTATTTAAGACATGTATGATGAGCATTTCTTCAAATAACAGCAAGTGATAGAAAATAGTTAAATATCTTAATATTGATCTAGTTCTACATGAAAATATAGCAGGTAAATTTCAGTAACCATGTCTGTAAAGCTTAGCACCTAATTTAAACTCCTTCTATATTTATGTTCTTGGTGTCAGGAAATCAAAGCACTACAATGGATTTCAGCTGTGAAATTATGCATTCAAATTAAAGTTTTGGAATAACTGCCACAATTTTATATAATTTGAAGTACAGGGATTAAAATTAATATAGTCACTTTTAAAAACAGATTAAGGTGAAGATATATTTCAGAATAAAAAACGTATGAATACATTTACAGCTTCTGAATGCTTTTCAGCCTTTGGAATGCTATTCTCTGAATTGTATTTTCTCCTACTGTAAAATGGGAATGATAAGAATTATAAAATTTGTTGTAGGAAATGTATTCATAGGTAACAGACTTGAAATAAAAAATTCTGTGCATATGCTACATGCAATTATTTAGGGATGCAGACTGCATTCAAACCATTTCTATATATTTGATGTATCACTGCTAGAATTGGCAAGTTTTCTAAGAGTAGATATTTAGTAGTAAATATGGGCAGAGTAACAAAGCAGAGAACTGATGGTGCAGGCTTTTCTCCTATAAGGCTTTATTTTATGAATATTATGTTTGAAAGTTTGAATAATTAATCCAATGTTATTAATCTCATTTAGATATAGTGCAGAATTGGGCCTGTAGATTTGTCTTGCTATAGACTCAAAGGAGATAAGAATTGGAACAAATAAATTGACTGGAACAACAAAAATAAGTGAGTTTAGGAACCATAAACAAAAAAATAGAAATAGGCTTTCAAGTTTGGTATGATCAAAAAGTTGAGAACTGCAGAGAATCAGAAATAACTCTTTGGTTGCTTACTGGGAAATTAAATGAAATGATAGATGCCGAGGCTGTTGGGAAGCAGAATGCAGGGAGAAGATAAATGGTGTGATATTCAGGATTATTTAACTCCAGCTGGCTGCAGAAATTTAGTGAGAAATAGCTGACAAGCAAAAGCAATACAAAGAGGTACAAATAGAATCAGAGGAGTTAGAACGTGAGTATCCTATAGGTCAAAAAATGAGACTCTACTGTTTTTATTTTTTCTGAATGTGCAAAGTTCATTATATTTCTACTGTTCTAGTGTTTATAAAAAGGTGGACTCAAAGAGTACTTTCCTCTTTTAAAAATATATATCTCGTTGAATCTGTAGATTGCCTTTGGTACCAACATCATTCTTCTCACACCTGGAAATGACAATACAGAAATTCATATGGAATTATAAACGACCATGAATAGTCAAAACAATCCTTAGCAAAAGAAACAAGGCGAGCGCATGCCTGTAATTCCGGCTGCTCGGAAGGCTGAGGCGGAAGGATCGCCGGAGCCCAGCAGGTTGAGGCTGCAGTGGCCGGGAGCAGCCACTGCACTCCAGTCTGGGCGACAGAGTGAGACTCCAACTCAAAAATAAAATAAAATAAATTAGGGGGATGCGGCAAGATGGCGACAGGGCAACCCGGCGTCTAAAGCCCTCTGCAAGGGAGATCTGCAGTGGGTCTCTGACTCTTGCCCTGGGGGGCTGGGGACCCCAGCATCGCAGCCTGCTCTACAGATAGAGCTCGGCCGCTGCCATTGGAACGACTGACAGTTTTGACTGCATTCCAAACGGTCCCACCGCCACCGCCGCCCCTCCCCCCACCGCCGCTGCCATTGCCGGCACCGGCGCCACTGCCGCAGCGGCTTCTGGGAGGGGTAGCATATCGCACTACGCAGCCCGAGGACATCCACAACGAACCGCTTCAGGGAAGATCTGCTGGGATCGCTGCCACCTATCCTGCCTCCGAGACTGTCCTGCCGGCCCGGCGTGGGGCTCCTGTTGCCTGCTCGGAGGGAGGCAGCCATCTTCTTCCTGTCCTGCCCCACCCGCTCTGGGGCAAGCAGATGAGACAGCACCACCTGCTGGCGATTCAAGGTAACAACACCGAAACGGGAGAAACAAGCTTGATAAAGACATAGACCAAACTGCTGAAAGGAAGGTTAATCTGAACTGTCCTTCACAGCAGATCAGGGGCAATTGACTCTAACTGCAAACTAATTTACCAGCTTGAAAAGAAAACTAGAAATCAGACCTGAAAGGACATTGGACTTAAATGAAAGGTCTCAGTGTGTGCTTCATTGATTCTATCAGTTTAATGACTTAATTCTATTCCTACTGTATTGTTCCCTTTTTTCTTTTTTCCTTTTCCTTTTCTTCTCTTTTCTTCTCTCTGTAAACCATATCTTTGTATAGAGGAACAGCACACTAACAAGGTGGTTGGTTAGCTTGTATATTGGCATCACTATATGTTTTATTTTTGTTTGTATGAGAGTTGGTTTGACTGTAGCTGTGGTCTATTGTTTTTTATCTGTTTCAGTATAGGCCTCTCTCTCTATTTGTTGGCACACTCGCTTGTTTCTCCCCTTACTCCTCTATCTCTCCACTCCCCTCTTCAACCCACTATCTGCTCCATTCTCTCCCCTCTGCTAACCACATTTTATTTCAGGGAGTAAACCTACAGCTCCACTTCATGCACAGATTCCAGGACAGTGGGAAGTGGGTTCCACATTATCCACACACCTGTCAGCGAATACCAGGACCTGCAGACAGATTTTGAATCACAGCTCTCCCCTTAAATACATCTCAAAACTGCAAAAAGGACCACCTCCAACCTACAGTGCAACTTCAGAAATGAACAAAGTAAGAGGACATACATAAAGAATAGGAGATGGAACAAACAGAAGTAAAACCAATCCCTTTACCCCTGAACAACAGAATTAAAGAAGATGGTGACATGGAGGGAAGGAAAAAGTAGAGAGGGGGAAAAATTTGCACAAATGAAGAAAAACCAAAAGAAAAATATAGGTCCTACACAGACCCCTGGGAAATCAGACACTGAGAAAACAGATTCTGGAACACAGACAATGAAGAGTCCCCAGAATGACTGGTTACATGCAACAAACCCAGACATCAAGATATTAATGGAGAGAATTAAAAAAATTGAGGAGAGACAAGAAGAAAATAGGAAGGAGCTGTTGTGAGAAATGACAGCAGTAAAGAATACTGTGATGGAAATGAACAACAGACTAATAAGCATGGAAAGCAGAATCAGCCAAGCTGAAGAAAGAATCTCAGAGCTCGAAGACCAAAACACAGAACTAACCCAAACTGTCAAAAGCATAGAAAAGAAGCTCAAAAAGACAGAACAAAACCTGCAAGAGATGAATGATCACTTCAAGAGACCAAACCTAAAAATAATTGGGCTTCCTGAGGCAGAAAGAGAAACAGAAGCCACACTGGAACAAACATTTCATGAAATCATTCAAGAAAACTTCCCTCATCTCATTAAGGATGAAAAAATTCAAACACAAAAGATTCAGAGGACCCCTGCAAGACAACAAACAAGAAGACCAACTCCCAGACACATAATAATTCACCTAAACAAAGTAGCTATGAAAGGAAAAATCCTAAAGGCAGCAAGAGAAAAAGGTCAGACTACCTACCAGGGAAAACCAATTAGAATAGCAGCAGATTTATCCACAGAAACCCTGGAGCCCTATCTTCAAAGTTCTAAAAGAGAAACAATTTCAACCAAGAATTACCTTCCCAGCCAAACTAAGCTTCATTAGTGAGGGAGAATGAAATCTTTTCCAGACATCCAATCCCTAAGAACCTACGCTGCCACCAGACCACCTCTACAAGAAACACTTAAAAAAGTACTGAACACAGAAGAAAAAGAAAAAAGAACAACAGCATTCTTCACAAGAGTACAGGCAAAAGATTAAAAACACACATGAACCAACTCCAAAACCCAAAGAAAGACAACAAACAAACAGGAACAACTCTGTAAGAACCTTATGACAGGGATCAACTCTTGCATTTCAATTATTAGCCTAAATGTGAATGGACTAAATGCACCACTGAAAAGACATAGAATGGCAAAATGGATAAAATATCATCAGGCAACAATCTCTTGCCTTCAAGAGACTCACCTCACTAGAAAGGACACCCACAGACTCAAAGTAAGAGGATGGGAAACTTTCAGGCGAATGGAATACAAAAGAAAGGAGGAGTAGCGATCTTAATTTCAGACAAAATACCCTTCAAGCTATTAAAAATAAAAAAAGATACAGAAGGCCACTACATAATGATAAAAGGCTCAATCCATCAACAAGAAATATCTATCCTAAACATATATGCACCCAACATAGGTGCGCCAACTTTCATAAAGCAACTTCTTGGAAAACTAAAGAAAGATATTGACTCTAACACTATCATAACTGGGGACTTTAATACCCCATTCACAATTCTAGACAGATCATCAGGACAAAAAATCAGCAAGGAGATCCGGAACCTCAATGTGACTTTGGACCAAATGGACTTAATTGATACCTATAGAACACTCCATCCAAAGACCACAGAACACACATTCTACTCATCACCACATGGAACGTATTCTAAGATTGACCACATACTCGGCCATAAATCAAGCATAAGTAAATTTAAAAGGACCAAAATTCTACCAAACACTTTCTCAGACCACAGTGGAATAAAAATAAACATTGACACCGACAAAGTCCCCCCAAAACCCACAAAGACATAAACACTAAACAGCATGATGATAAACAACTCCTGGGTCAACGACGAATCAAAACAGGGATCAAAGATACCTGGAAACAAATGAAAATAAAGAAACATCTTACCAAAATCTCTGGGATGCCTTAAAAGCTGTAATAAGAGGGGAATTTATATCCCTACAAACACACATGAGGAAAATGGAAG